>NC_069499.1:366443199-366665699 GCF_027579735.1 Bombina bombina | reverse complement strand
TCAGTCACAGAAAGTAATTTACTTTGCATCCAAAGGCGCAAGTAACTGCTGATAAGAGAGCAATTCAGCCCCTGAATGAAGAAGGGTGAGTGAGTGTTTTGTTTTTCTGATGTTTGGATCATTATATATTACATTTTCTAAGTCAGCCCTGCCACTCTAACTGTGGGGTCAGTCTATGTAATTGCAAAAAATTGTGGTGCTGTCAACAAATCAGGGGACATAGCTGTTACCAGAACATTTATTTTCTATACATATAACCTAATCTATGTACCCCCCTTAAAAAGGACAAGCACTTCAGAATACCAGAGGAAACCAAATATATCTTTCATTCCCTTAGGCTTGTATATGACTGATATACAAGCTAACCTTAGGGATATTGTTCAGCTTCTTTCAATTATTATTGCCCTATTTATTATATGGCCAGGGTAGCCTCTTTCTCTGAGTCTATTTCGCATTTCATTACTCTGCTCTCTGCAAGTGTCTGCTTCACTACAATTACGTTTAACTCTAATCAGCTGTCCCTTAGCTACCGCCATAGGGACATGCACTGGGTGACAACTCTTTGCATGAAGCAAAGTATTCTTGGAAATCGGCTTCCTATACATATTGCTATGGATCCGTCCATTCTCACCTGAAGTTAATGTCAAATCCAAGTAATTGATAGTCTTTAGATTTTTCTCAAATGTGAATCTCAGACCCACCGTATTAGTATTTAAAGCATTAACAAAATCGATCAATGCAATCTCAGAGCCCTGCCAAATAAAGAGCAGGTCGTCAATATAGCGCCTATAAAAGGCAATATTTTCTCTGAACCTATTATTATCTGCATAGATGTGGGACAGCTCCCACCAACCCATGAAAATGTTGGCGTATGAGGGCGCAAATTTGGCCCCCATGGCTGTCCCACACCTCTGGAGATAATAATGTTCCCCAAATCGAAAATAGTTGTGAGTGAGTGTGAAACCGGTAGCTCTCACTACATATTCCATCAGGTCTGCATCCAATTCAGAAAAATTCTGCAAAATAAAGGACAAAGCCTTAAGACCTTCCTCGTGTGGAATTGAGGAGTATAAAGCCACCACGTCCACAGTCAGCCACATATGGCCATGAACATCCCAACAAAAAGTATCCATAAGGTTAAGTAAGTCTTTGGTATCCTTCAGGTAACTTTGTAAAGAACTCACCAATGGATACAAGATGGTATCAAGCCACTGGGATAGATGTTCCAATAAGGAACCTATCCCACTCACTATAGGACGCCCCTGTACCTCATTTAAAGTCTTGTGCACTTTCGGAAGATGGTGGAAGATGGGTACCACCGGATGTTCAACAAACAAAAAGTCATGTGTATCCTGATCAAAAAACCCATCTTCCAAACCATCATCCAGAAGCGTCCTAAGTTCTCTCTGAAAAAACAAACTGGGATCTCTGTCAAGTTTCTGATAATGAATTTCATTATGCAATTGTCTATGAGCCTCCCTAATATACTCAGATTTATCCAGTACAACCACAGAGCCACCTTTATCAGCTAAGCGAATGACCAAACTGTCATTCTGTTGTAACTCAAGTAATGCTGGTCTTTCACGATAGGACAAATTCAACCTACGGTTATTAGTCTCATTGTTTACTGCGGATAGAGATGTAAGGTCTCTTTCTATCCTTTTGAAAAAAGTCTCCAGGACAGGACCACAATACTGTATAGGATAAAATTCAGAAGGTTTTTTGAAACCACTAAAACTTCTGATAGTGTGTGTCCCTAATTCAGTAGTCCCTTGCCTCCTTAGCTCACTCAAAGACAAAACATCACATGACTCAGAAAAAGATAAAGCGACAGCCTCTTGGGTAGATGTATACCTGTAGCCAGAATTACGACTAGTGTCAGTGTCAGTATTCATATCCGCACTAAGAAAGAATTTCTTTAAAGTTAAATTCCTAATTAACCTATTCACATCCAACATAGTGTTGAAGAGGTTAAATGAAGTAGTGGGGGCAAAGTTCAAACCGTAGCTGAGAACCTTTAATTGGGTGTCTGACAAGGTTACAGAAGATAAGTTAATCACATTATAAATATTGTCACATGAATCCATTACTGATACTTGGTGTTTTTGTTCAACCTCTGGGGGTACCTCTTCTCCTGTCCTATCCCAGTTTTGTCTTGTACCTGGTGAAAAACCTGTTCAAAAGCCCTGTGATCTTCCCCTGTGGTACTCATCTCATTATTACTGGATGTCTGATTGGTGTTACTTATGTATTTAGTACCTTTCATAGCATGTGTCTTACTGTGTGCTTTTTTAGGGATACTTGCACTTTGTGTGTTATATTCTACTTTGTGTAGTGCAAGTATCCCTAAAAAAGCACAAAATAAGACACATGCTATTAAAGGTACTAAATACATAAGTAACACCAATCAGACATCCAGTAATAATGAGATGAGTACCACAGGGGAGGATCGCAGGGCTTTTGACTAATGCCCAGAACAAAGTCACTTTTGTGACAGACTACAGCTCGCAATACAGGGATATCTGTAGGATTGTTAACAAACATTTTAGTTTGCTGGCAGCAGACGATAACCTTGTAAAATGTGTAGAGGGAGGTTTGCGCTGCTCTTATAGGAAGAGCAGGACATTGGGGAATATTTTGGCCCCGCCAGAGGTATTGGTAAACAATGTTCAGAGAGGGATTGCCTGGTATTTCGGGGCTGGACTGCACTGTGAAGTCAGGATCAGACTGAAATGCTACAGGAAAGTTCTTCTCTGTGAAAGGCACATATTGAGCAAAAAGAGGCTGCTTCTAGGGTGGTAACTTGCCATAGAACAAGCTATTATGCTATTGTTCGTTCCCAGGTTGAGCGCTTCTCTCTTTTTATTTATGCAAATTATGACACTTGGGGAAGTCTCCCTAAGTGTGATGCGGGAATCCAGACGTGGACCCGTTGCTCAGTGTGCCTAGAGGGATATGGCTGCACCTCACTGACGAGGCCCACAATAGGCCGAAACGTACGTCTGGGGTTTTGCTGTTTCTCTTGTTCAGAGAGGGATTGCCTGGTATTTCGGGGCTGGACTGCACTGTGAAGTCAGGATCAGACTGAAATGCTACAGGAAAGTTCTTCTCTGTGAAAGGCACATATTGAGCAAAAAGAGGCTGCTTCTAGGGTGGTAACTTGCCATAGAACAAGCTATTATGCTATTGTTCGTTCCCAGGTTGAGCGCTTCTCTCTTTTTATTTATGCAAATTATGACACTTGGGGAAGTCTCCCTAAGTGTGATGCGGGAATCCAGACGTGGACCCGTTGCTCAGTGTGCCTAGAGGGATATGGCTGCACCTCACTGACGAGGCCCACAATAGGCCGAAACGTACGTCTGGGGTTTTGCTGTTTCTCTTGTTCAGAGAGGGATTGCCTGGTATTTCGGGGCTGGACTGCACTGTGAAGTCAGGATCAGACTGAAATGCTACAGGAAAGTTCTTCTCTGTGAAAGGCACATATTGAGCAAAAAGAGGCTGCTTCTAGGGTGGTAACTTGCCATAGAACAAGCTATTATGCTATTGTTCGTTCCCAGGTTGAGCGCTTCTCTCTTTTTATTTATGCAAATTATGACACTTGGGGAAGTCTCCCTAAGTGTGATGCGGGAATCCAGACGTGGACCCGTTGCTCAGTGTGCCTAGAGGGATATGGCTGCACCTCACTGACGAGGCCCACAATAGGCCGAAACGTACGTCTGGGGTTTTGCTGTTTCTCTTGTTCAGAGAGGGATTGCCTGGTATTTCGGGGCTGGACTGCACTGTGAAGTCAGGATCAGACTGAAATGCTACAGGAAAGTTCTTCTCTGTGAAAGGCACATATTGAGCAAAAAGAGGCTGCTTCTAGGGTGGTAACTTGCCATAGAACAAGCTATTATGCTATTGTTCGTTCCCAGGTTGAGCGCTTCTCTCTTTTTATTTATGCAAATTATGACACTTGGGGAAGTCTCCCTAAGTGTGATGCGGGAATCCAGACGTGGACCCGTTGCTCAGTGTGCCTAGAGGGATATGGCTGCACCTCACTGACGAGGCCCACAATAGGCCGAAACGTACGTCTGGGGTTTTGCTGTTTCTCTTGTTCAGAGAGGGATTGCCTGGTATTTCGGGGCTGGACTGCACTGTGAAGTCAGGATCAGACTGAAATGCTACAGGAAAGTTCTTCTCTGTGAAAGGCACATATTGAGCAAAAAGAGGCTGCTTCTAGGGTGGTAACTTGCCATAGAACAAGCTATTATGCTATTGTTCGTTCCCAGGTTGAGCGCTTCTCTCTTTTTATTTATGCAAATTATGACACTTGGGGAAGTCTCCCTAAGTGTGATGCGGGAATCCAGACGTGGACCCGTTGCTCAGTGTGCCTAGAGGGATATGGCTGCACCTCACTGACGAGGCCCACAATAGGCCGAAACGTACGTCTGGGGTTTTGCTGTTTCTCTTGTTCAGAGAGGGATTGCCTGGTATTTCGGGGCTGGACTGCACTGTGAAGTCAGGATCAGACTGAAATGCTACAGGAAAGTTCTTCTCTGTGAAAGGCACATATTGAGCAAAAAGAGGCTGCTTCTAGGGTGGTAACTTGCCATAGAACAAGCTATTATGCTATTGTTCGTTCCCAGGTTGAGCGCTTCTCTCTTTTTATTTATGCAAATTATGACACTTGGGGAAGTCTCCCTAAGTGTGATGCGGGAATCCAGACGTGGACCCGTTGCTCAGTGTGCCTAGAGGGATATGGCTGCACCTCACTGACGAGGCCCACAATAGGCCGAAACGTACGTCTGGGGTTTTGCTGTTTCTCTTGTTCAGAGAGGGATTGCCTGGTATTTCGGGGCTGGACTGCACTGTGAAGTCAGGATCAGACTGAAATGCTACAGGAAAGTTCTTCTCTGTGAAAGGCACATATTGAGCAAAAAGAGGCTGCTTCTAGGGTGGTAACTTGCCATAGAACAAGCTATTATGCTATTGTTCGTTCCCAGGTTGAGCGCTTCTCTCTTTTTATTTATGCAAATTATGACACTTGGGGAAGTCTCCCTAAGTGTGATGCGGGAATCCAGACGTGGACCCGTTGCTCAGTGTGCCTAGAGGGATATGGCTGCACCTCACTGACGAGGCCCACAATAGGCCGAAACGTACGTCTGGGGTTTTGCTGTTTCTCTTGTTCAGAGAGGGATTGCCTGGTATTTCGGGGCTGGACTGCACTGTGAAGTCAGGATCAGACTGAAATGCTACAGGAAAGTTCTTCTCTGTGAAAGGCACATATTGAGCAAAAAGAGGCTGCTTCTAGGGTGGTAACTTGCCATAGAACAAGCTATTATGCTATTGTTCGTTCCCAGGTTGAGCGCGTCTCTCTTTTTATTTATGCAAATTATGACACTTGGGGAAGTCTCCCTAAGTGTGATGCGGGAATCCAGACGTGGACCCGTTGCTCAGTGTGCCTAGAGGGATATGGCTGCACCTCACTGATGAGGCCCACAATAGGCCGAAACGTACGTCTGGGGTTTTGCTGTTTCTCTTGTTCAGAGAGGGATTGCCTGGTATTTCGGGGCTGGACTGCACTGTGAAGTCAGGATCAGACTGAAATGCTACAGGAAAGTTCTTCTCTGTGAAAGGCACATATTGAGCAAAAAGATGCTGCTTCTAGGGTGGTAACTTGCCATAGAACAAGCTATTATGCTATTGTTCGTTCCCAGGTTGAGCGCTTCTCTCTTTTTATTTATGCAAATTATGACACTTGGGGAAGTCTCCCTAAGTGTGATGCGGGAATCCAGACGTGGACCCGTTGCTCAGTGTGCCTAGAGGGATATGGCTGCACCTCACTGACGAGGCCCACAATAGGCCGAAACGTACGTCTGGGGTTTTGCTGTTTCTCTTGTTCAGAGAGGGATTGCCTGGTATTTCGGGGCTGGACTGCACTGTGAAGTCAGGATCAGACTGAAATGCTACAGGAAAGTTCTTCTCTGTGAAAGGCACATATTGAGCAAAAAGAGGCTGCTTCTAGGGTGGTAACTTGCCATAGAACAAGCTATTATGCTATTGTTCGTTCCCAGGTTGAGCGCTTCTCTCTTTTTATTTATGCAAATTATGACACTTGGGGAAGTCTCCCTAAGTGTGATGCGGGAATCCAGACGTGGACCCGTTGCTCAGTGTGCCTAGAGGGATATGGCTGCACCTCACTGACGAGGCCCACAATAGGCCGAAACGTACGTCTGGGGTTTTGCTGTTTCTCTTGTTCAGAGAGGGATTGCCTGGTATTTCGGGGCTGGACTGCACTGTGAAGTCAGGATCAGACTGAAATGCTACAGGAAAGTTCTTCTCTGTGAAAGGCACATATTGAGCAAAAAGAGGCTGCTTCTAGGGTGGTAACTTGCCATAGAACAAGCTATTATGCTATTGTTCGTTCCCAGGTTGAGCGCTTCTCTCTTTTTATTTATGCAAATTATGACACTTGGGGAAGTCTCCCTAAGTGTGATGCGGGAATCCAGACGTGGACCCGTTGCTCAGTGTGCCTAGAGGGATATGGCTGCACCTCACTGACGAGGCCCACAATAGGCCGAAACGTACGTCTGGGGTTTTGCTGTTTCTCTTGTTCCGAGAGGGATTGCCTGGTATTTCGGGGCTGGACTGCACTGTGAAGTCAGGATCAGACTGAAATGCTACAGGAAAGTTCTTCTCTGTGAAAGGCACATATTGAGCAAAAAGAGGCTGCTTCTAGGGTGGTAACTTGCCATAGAACAAGCTATTATGCTATTGTTCGTTCCCAGGTTGAGCGCTTCTCTCTTTTTATTTATGCAAATTATGACACTTGGGGAAGTCTCCCTAAGTGTGATGCGGGAATCCAGACGTGGACCCGTTGCTCAGTGTGCCTAGAGGGATATGGCTGCACCTCACTGATGAGGCCCACAATAGGCCGAAACGTACGTCTGGGGTTTTGCTGTTTCTCTTGTTCAGAGAGGGATTGCCTGGTATTTCGGGGCTGGACTGCACTGTGAAGTCAGGATCAGACTGAAATGCTACAGGAAAGTTCTTCTCTGTGAAAGGCACATATTGAGCAAAAAGAGGCTGCTTCTAGGGTGGTAACTTGCCATAGAACAAGCTATTATGCTATTGTTCGTTCCCAGGTTGAGCGCTTCTCTCTTTTTATTTATGCAAATTATGACACTTGGGGAAGTCTCCCTAAGTGTGATGCGGGAATCCAGACGTGGACCCGTTGCTCAGTGTGCCTAGAGGGATATGGCTGCACCTCACTGACGAGGCCCACAATAGGCCGAAACGTACGTCTGGGGTTTTGCTGTTTCTCTTGTTCAGAGAGGGATTGCCTGGTATTTCGGGGCTGGACTGCACTGTGAAGTCAGGATCAGACTGAAATGCTACAGGAAAGTTCTTCTCTGTGAAAGGCACATATTGAGCAAAAAGAGGCTGCTTCTAGGGTGGTAACTTGCCATAGAACAAGCTATTATGCTATTGTTCGTTCCCAGGTTGAGCGCTTCTCTCTTTTTATTTATGCAAATTATGACACTTGGGGAAGTCTCCCTAAGTGTGATGCGGGAATCCAGACGTGGACCCGTTGCTCAGTGTGCCTAGAGGGATATGGCTGCACCTCACTGACGAGGCCCACAATAGGCCGAAACGTACGTCTGGGGTTTTGCTGTTTCTCTTGTTCAGAGAGGGATTGCCTGGTATTTCGGGGCTGGACTGCACTGTGAAGTCAGGATCAGACTGAAATGCTACAGGAAAGTTCTTCTCTGTGAAAGGCACATATTGAGCAAAAAGAGGCTGCTTCTAGGGTGGTAACTTGCCATAGAACAAGCTATTATGCTATTGTTCGTTCCCAGGTTGAGCGCTTCTCTCTTTTTATTTATGCAAATTATGACACTTGGGGAAGTCTCCCTAAGTGTGATGCGGGAATCCAGACGTGGACCCGTTGCTCAGTGTGCCTAGAGGGATATGGCTGCACCTCACTGACGAGGCCCACAATAGGCCGAAACGTACGTCTGGGGTTTTGCTGTTTCTCTTGTTCAGAGAGGGATTGCCTGGTATTTCGGGGCTGGACTGCACTGTGAAGTCAGGATCAGACTGAAATGCTACAGGAAAGTTCTTCTCTGTGAAAGGCACATATTGAGCAAAAAGAGGCTGCTTCTAGGGTGGTAACTTGCCATAGAACAAGCTATTATGCTATTGTTCGTTCCCAGGTTGAGCGCTTCTCTCTTTTTATTTAAACAATTCCAATAGACAAAGTTCCTGGTTGCAACATAGGGGGATGTACAGATGCGGCAGGACAAGGTGCAGGCCTTGTGAATTTATCATTGTTTCTGATGAGTTCAGGTCTGAAGTGACTGGGGAGACTTTCAAAATCTCCTCCTGCCTAAACTGTACATCCTCCTATGTAATCTATCTTCTTTCATGTATAGAGTGTCACCTCCAGTACGAAGGTCTCACCACAACTGAGGTGAATACTAGGATCAGGAACCATCTATCCACTATAAAACTGGGTGAAGCCAGTACTCCCCTGGTCAAACATTTCAGGAACATTCACAACAAAAGTAATGCCACATTCAGGTGGCAAGCTAGGGAATATGTTAAGCTGCCCCCTAGAGGAGGAGATAGGAATCAGTTGCTTGGCAAGCGTGAGATGTTTTGGATTTTTAAGTTAAGGACTCGAGTACCAGGGGGACTTAATTCTGAATATGATTTGATTAATTATGGGAAATTACTTTATAATTTCACCCCTAGGTTACTATTAATGTTATGCTTAGCTACATTTCCATCACTCTCTCTCTATTTTAGATGTATCCATCTATCTAGCATATACCCCCTTTTTATCATCCAACTAGTGTTTTATATATATATATATATATATATATATATATATATATATATATATATATATATATATATATATATGTGTGTATATATATATATATATATATATATATATATATTCTTCAATTGGACTTCCCTTGTGTATATATATATATATATATATATATATATATATATGCAGCCAAAAGAAAATGCACTCTCAGGACTTTCATAAACAAGTTACTTTTATTTCTGTAACGTTTTCGGAGGTCTTGCCTCCTTCATCAGCATATATATTTTAGCCCTTCGGATATATTTACTCCATACAAACATATATGATTGTTCCCTAACTAAATATATATATAATGTTCACTGCTCCCATTTTTTTTTTAACAGTTTATTTACATTGTATTCAAAGTCTGTTCTATAATACTATGGCACATGTATTATGCTTGGTATGTTTTAGTTTTAGGGGACTCTTCTTAATGATAGTCAATATGTAGTTGGTTTATATTCTTACACACTGTAAGAATATACTGTATATATGTGTATATCAGCTTTCTTGCTTAGGGATGTGGATGGGTCAATTGTTTTACCATTCTACTGTTTATTTTTATATTTCTGACTTCCACTGTTCCTTTTGCATCAATTAATACATTAATATATTATTATGATATGCAAATACTATGATAATTACCATGACATGCAAGATATATGTACATCCGTATTTTTCTGACAATATACTTTGGATCTCTTTCGATTTGCTTATGTTACTATGTATATGACATAATTGATGTTTTCTTTTACTCTTATGTCTTTGTATCTCTAAAGTGTACGTAACATATGATATGCATATTAGACAGGGTTTAATATTTCACACTTGTAACTTTGTGACCTTTCTATTGGTTTTAAGTTTGTCCAATAAGAGTTGTCTTAGGCTTTTAAATTGCTAGCACACTAGACTCCAATTAGCTATGATTACGGTTTTCACCGAAACATGTTAGCTGAGTTTTTGGTCACACTGCTTTTGCTGGACCCCCATGCTGTTATTTTTATCCCAAGAGGAATTTAATAAAGACTTTCTATTTTTAATTACTCCCTGGATACTTTCATCATTTTGGCTTTAAAATTTCCAGCATTTTCCAGACTGTAGCAGGAGCTCACCTCTATTTCACTCCCCCTTTGCCTCTGTCAGAGGGGTGTTTCCCCTCCAGCGTCATCTATCTGGAGCCTCCTGGTAGGCACAAAGATCCCATTGGCTATTGCGCTACATGCGCAACACGTGACTGGAACCGGTCGGATTTCGGCACCAGGGCTTGACGAAGGACGCCATGAACAACGGAGGATCCAATACAAGCGCAGTTTCTACTTTTGTATGTGCAAAGCGGCCTAGAGTCTGGTGAAGGAGTGGTGAGTCATTTCAGCTACAAGCTGCTTTAGTGTTGTTGACACAGCTTTACACTACCGCAATCCACCTGTTATACGAGGGAGGTAAATCCTCTATTGCCCTACTGATGTTTTGGACTGTTCATTAACAGTTACCTTGAGGGGACACACTCTGTAAAAGACCTTATATATCGTTTGTGGATACATTGCAAAGAATTATATTACAAGGGGTCTGAGTGAAATAGATATCCATATGGAGGCTTAAACATTTTTCTCTTTTTATATATATATATATATATATATATATATATATATATATATATACACATACATACATATAAATATATATAAATATATATTTGTTAAAACAAACATCAGATATATGAATAAATAGAACATATTTTCATGTTGTGAATGAGAATTTGTTATGGTATTTGCGCAAGAGTAGGGTTTTTTCCATTTTTTTCCCATTGACTTTTATGGGGGAATATGTGAATGTGATATTCTAAGTTTGGATTTTTGCGCTAAAGGGTTACTGCTAGAGCAAAAAAAGTTTTCTTTCAACTTGTAATACTAAAGCAACCAGACTAGTGCAAAAATCTTAATTCTAATGGAGTTTTTGCTATAGCAAAATACAGTGTCACTTGTAATCTAGCCCAGACAGATTAAAGCTGCTTTGGGCCCATACTTTCTGTGCCGTTATGGTGAGCTGTTCTATGCGTCACAGTTTTCACATGGGCTCGTAGTTTCCCACTGCGCACTTGACTTGGTGCGGGCTCCGCCCTCTTTCCTTTACTGTGAGAGATTGCAATGCAGCAGCCAGTGGAATCACGACAGAGCTCAGTTTCCCTAGGAGGTGGTGAGACACTCTACTGGAGCACTTAGGGTTCAGTGAGCTAGTGATGGGGCCGTCAATCTTGGCATCTGCCGGCACAGCACTGACTTATAGTGGGAATTACTAATTAAAATCCTTTCCTTTTTATTTTCATTACATTACTGTGTTGGGATTAACTAGGAAGGGCTTGAGAAACACAGGGGTGATGATTGAGCTAGGTATGGGATCTGTACAGGTGTCGAATGGAAAGGTTTCTGATATTCTCCCTGATAAAAATAAGTGTCTTTTATGCAAAGTTAACACTGTATGCCCTCCAGCTCAGCTCTGCAATCCCTGTTTGCTATCAATTTTGCACTAACATTCTGCTCAGACCTCTGTGGCAGCCATTTCCCCAGCCACTCAACCTCTGAGGGCGGGCCCCAGTTGTCCAGATACGGGTGTAAGCAACTCTGATGCTACTCCTTTGCCAGCACCAAATACCAATTTTCAGAAAGACAGTGTTGGCACTTCAAACCCATTACCTCAGGGTGGTATGCAGTCACTGCCTCCAGATTTTACCTTACAGCTCCAATCTGCAGTATCGGTGGCTTTGGGGGCCTTACCACCTGTGGGTAAGCACAAAAGGAAGAGCAAACAATGCTCTGCGGAATCTAAGGCCAGCAATTTTCCCTCCATCTGATGATGCAGATTTGTCCTCTAGCATGGAGGGTGCATTTTCCACGTCCGATTCTACTGCTGAGTCTGACCAGGAGGACTAGAACGTTACCTTTAGATTTAAAATGGAACATCTAAGGTATTTACTTACAGAGGTTCTAAAGACTTTAGGCATCCCAGAGCCTAAGACATCTGAGGACAAGCCTGTATATAAATTAGATATCATCTTCAAACCTAAGACCAAGACTCCAGATGTTTTCCCTGTCCTTTTTCCCATTTTCCTTCCTTTAAGAGGTTATTCCCTGTTCTGGAAGCCCATTTGGAATTGAGGAATACTGTTCAAAAGGTGTAGGGGTGGATAGAAAATTGGAAGGTTACTTGAGAAAATCCTTTCTGCAAGGAGGACTCCTTTTTCAGCAGTCAGAATTGCGGTGGTTGGAGGCACGGCTGCTTTTTGGTGTGATTCTTTGTCTCAATTAATATCTGTAGAATCACCATTAGAGGAGATTCCGGATCATATCTAAGGCCTTAAGACGGCAAACTCCTTTATTTGTGATGATCATTCAGATTGTGCATATCAATGCAAAGAATGTTAGCCTCACTGTGTTGGCTAGGAGAGCCCTTTGGTTGAAATCCTGGTCAGCAGATATGGTCTCCAAGTCTACACTGTTATCCTTGGCATTCAAGGGCAAGACCTTGTTTGGCCTGGGTTTGGATTCGATTGTTTCTACTGTTACTGGTGGTAAGAGAGCCTTTCTCCCTCAAGATAAGAAGGCTAGACTGAAGGGTAGATCTACTGCCTTTTTTTTTTCCTCCTCCAACAAACCAACGAATTCCTCCTCCAACAAACCCAAACCCCCCAGGGGTACCTGCAAACTGACTCCGGTTTGGAATAAAAACAAACATAACAAGAAGTCAGTTGACCCAAAATCCCCCCGTAGGGGGCAATTTAAAGCTGTTTCAGGAGGCCTGGTTCAAGTCAATTCAGGATATTGGAGATTGGAGATGAAAAGGATTTCATTTTGCTCTCAACCTCCGAGAGACAGGTTTCTTTTGTCCCAAATGCCAAAAACGCCAGAAAAGGGCTTTTCTATAATGTGTTTAAGACCTCGAGGCCATGGGAGTAATTGGTCCAGTTACCTCAGAGGATTTGGGCAAAGGGTTTTATTAAAATCTCTTTGTTGAACCAAAAACGGAGGACACTTTTCATCCTATTCTGGATGTAAAGTCTCTCAATAAGTTTTTAAAGGTTCCTTCCTTCAAGATGGAGTCAGATATATTCTCCCTCTGGTTCTACAGGGACAATTCATGAGCATGGTGGATTTAAAAGACATGTATCTTTACATTCCAAGTCACCGGGATCATGTTGGATATCTCAGATTTGCTTTCTTGGGCAACAGTTCCAATTTACGGCTCTTTTCATTGGCCTAGTGAAGGCCTCCAGGGTTTTTACAACAGTTCTGGGGTCCCTTCTAGCGCTGGTCAGGCTACAGGGTATTGCTGTAGATTCTTATTTGGACAATATCTTGGTTCAAGTGCCACCTTCTCAGTTAGTGGCCTCACACACAACAGAGTTATTATGGTGTCTTCAGACTCATGGTAGGAAAATAAATCTAGAAAAGAGTTCTCGCACTACTCAGATGCAAGTGAGTTTCCTAGGAGTGATCACAGACAATGCAAGGTCAAGCTCCAGTCAGCTTGTCAATATCTTTGGTCTGCCCCTGTTCTTCTGTGGCTCAGTGCATAGAAATAGTGGGGCTCATGGTGGTGGCTTCAGATGCAATCCCATTTACCAGTTTACCTTGCATCCCCTACAATTGTGCATGTTTCCTCAGTGGAATTGAAATCAGACCACCAATGATTCTTTGCTTTAGTCACTATTTCTCAAACCTATTAGGTGGAGGATAAGTTTCCTTCAAACCGTCCTGGGAAATTTTAACTACAGATGCAAGCCTTTCCAGTTTTGGAGCTGTGTGGGGATCATTGAGAGCTCAAGGGGTATGGTCCCCTCAGGAAGTATCCCTGACCATAAATATCCTTTCCAATGCCCTGCTAGCTTGGCCTCAATTGATTTCCTTCTGTTATTTTTTATTTAAATTCAACAATGTCACAGCTGTGGCCTACGTCAACCATCATGGACACACATGCAGTTCTCTGGCAATGAGAGAGGTGTCTTGCATTCTTTCTGCCTAATCTCTGCAATCCACATCCCCGCAGTGGAGAATTGTGAGACAGATTACTTAAGTCACCAGACCCTCCTCTCTGAGAAAGGTCCCTCAATCAGTTGGTGTTCAATCAGATTATCCAGCAGTGGGGGTCTCCGGAGAGAGATCTTGGGGCTTTGCACTTCAACTTCAATCTCCAGAGCTATAGATCTCGTGTGAGCAACTCTCAATCGGGGGTGGTGGATGCCTATATGGTACCCTGGAATACCCATCTGGTCTACCTTTTTCCTTCTATAGTTCTTCTTTCATGAGTAGTGGTGAAAATGTAACAGGAGAGAGTGTCTGTGATTCTTATAGCTCCTGCGTGGCCATGCAAGACTTTGTTTGTGGATCTCCTCAGGATGTCATCCATTCCTCCATACCATCTTCTAACTCAGGGTCCCTTCTTTTATCACACTGAGACTGACTGTGTGGAAATTGAATGCCAGATTCTAGCGTGTTGAGGTTTTTCTGACTCGATGATTGATACCCATGTTCAGGCCGTAAGCCTGTCAACAGGTGAATTTATCATAATGTATGGAAGGTCTGCTTATTTTGAAGCACTGACCGGGGTTTCTCTTGGCATAGATGTAAGATCCCTTGTATTCTTCAGTTTCTTTAGGAAGGGCTTGAAATAGACATTTCTGTTAGTTCCATTAAGGGTCAGATATCTGCTTATTCTGTCTTGTTTCATAAAAAGTTGGCACAGTTCCAGGATGTTAAATCTTTCTTCAGGCTTTGGTTCAAATCAGGCCAGTTTTTAAACCCATTGCTCCTCCTTGGAGTTTTTGTTGGCAGTTTCTTCAGCCCATAGAATTTTTGAACTATCAGCTCTTCAGTGCCACCCCCCTTACCTGTTATACAATCAGAATAAGGCTGTGTTGAGAACTAGATCAGGTTTTCTTCCTAAGGTAGTGTCGACAGGCAATATTAATCTTTTTGAAATTGTTGTAACATCCTTGTAACTAACCCTAAGTCATCCAAGGAAAGACTGTTGCACAATTTAGATGTCGTCAGGGCTTAACATTTTTTTCTCCATTCTACCAGTCTTCAAGTTTATTTGTGTTGTTTTCTGTTACACTCAAGGGTCAGAAAGCATCTGCTGTTTCCTTATCTTCTTGGTTGAGGAGTACTATCTATATGGCTTATTTAGAGGCATGTCATCAACTTCCTCTATGTATTACTGCCCACTCCACTCATGCAATGTCCACATCCTGGGCTTTTAAGAATGAGGCTTTGGTTGAACAGATTTGTAAAGGTGCTCTCTGGTCGTCTCTTCATACGTTCACAACATTTTACTAAATTGATGTTTTTGCCTCATTGGAGGCATCGTTTAAAGGGCCATGATACCCAAATGTTGAAACACTTGAAAGTGATGCAGCATAGCTGTAAAAAGCTGACTAGAAAATATCACCTGAACATCTATATGTAAAAAAGAAAGATATTTTACCTCAAAAATTCCTCAGTAGCCACATCCCATTGTAAAGGACTTCTAAGTAGCAAATCAGTATGTCTGTCCTGGGACAGCCAAGGGAGTGAGCCTCATGCACTCTCATGTTATTTCCCTATTAAGTTTAAGGAAGTTTACTATGAAATCTCATGAGAGTTAAGTGAAATCTCATGAGATCACTGTAAAAGAGTCCATGACCTCAGCACTGTTGATGCTGATTGGCTGCTGTTCATTTCTTCATTTATTTATTTTTTTTACCTGCAGCTGGGCAACAGCTGAATATAACTTTTTACACAGAACTTACTCTGGTGAGCTGAGGAAGTTGTGAGGTAAAATATCTTCCTTTTTTACATAGAGATGCTCAGGTGATATTTTCCTGTCAGCTTTTTACAATTATACTGCATCAGTTTCAAGTGATATAGCATTTGAGTATTATGTCCCTTTAAGAGAAAGGTCTGTCAAGTGGTGGTGCCTAATAATTAGGAAACTGCCTTGCCTTTTATCCCACCCTAAATTCTTTGTGGACTCCACTGTTTGGGTATAGATTCCCTTATGTAAAGAATGGAATTTGTGGACTCTCACTACCATTAGAAAGAAAACAAAATGTATTCTTACCTGATTGATTCTTTTCTTTCTTGGTAGTGAGAGTCCACGAACCCACCCTCAATTTTGTGCAGCGGGAGTACTAGTGTCTCTTCACCTCTGTTGTCTCTTGTATATACCCTGTCCTCAGTTATGACCTACTGGGAAGGGAAGGGAAGTAGGAGGGATAATTAAATGATTTGGTTTGGGTGTCTTTGCCTCTTCCTGGTGGCAAGGTGTTGTATTCCCATATGTAAAGAATGGAATTTGTGGACTTTAATTTAACAGGTAATTTAAATGTCTGTGACTATTCCTATATATATGTCTTTTTAAAGAATTGTTGTTTAACAAGGTATAGGTATGGGTAGAAAAAAGACCATATGAATCAAGGAAAGTAATTTATACAGCGAATTTCGTTAATAAATGAAATTTAATAAAATAATAAACAATAATGCATAAATAAAATACAATAAAATACTGTTGTGTGTATTGAATTATTATTATTATTATCTTTTAGTTGTGGCCACAACAGTATTTTATTGTATTTTATTTATGCATTATTGTTTATTATTTTATTAAATTTCATTTATTAACGAAATTCGCTGTATAAATTACTTTCCTTGATTCATATGGTCTTTTTTCTACCCATACCTATACCTTGTTAAACAACAATTCTTTAAAAAGACAAATATATAGGAATAGTCACAGACATTTATATTATTAGTTATAAGACTTATTTAATTTAACCCTCAGCTCCCAAGCGCCTTTCATATTCTTGGAATCCATAAACACAATTTTTAGACTAAGTTGAGAGATCTTAGTCTTTTTTTGAAGGGCTAAGAGGGTGAGAAGGTGTCCAGACTCTTTTGCACATATCCAGTCAGTTAATTTAACAGGTAAGAATACATTTTGTTTTCTACAGAAAATTATAGTATAACAGTTAATGAAGAACACTATTTGACAATCGGCTTAGCGCACCTTTGGCTTAGTGACTGAGCAATAGCAGATGATTTTTTCAACTCGCTCCCATAGTCTCTTGTGTGAAGGATTTAGCGCATGTGCACTATCCAACACCTATATGTTAGTGCACCCTAGATTTTCACTCAAGCTCTAATAAACAACTTTTAATATGAGCAAAAAAATGAAAAACCCTTTTTTTAACTTGAGCGGTGTTGCTAAACAATAGTGCTAATATTTTTTGTTTCACTTGTTATCTAGTTCATAAATCTTTAAATTTAAAGGGACATAAAACTCATTTTTTTTCATAATTCAGATAGAGAATACAATTTAAAAAAAGTTTCCAATTTACTTATATTATCAACATTTTTCTCATGCTATTCTTTGTTGAAGAGATATCTGGATAGGTAGTGTGCACATGTCTGGACCACTACATGATAGGAATTAGTGCTGCCATCTAGTTCTCTTTCTAATGTATAACATTGCTGCAAAACTGCTATTATATAGTACTGTAGACACGTTCACACTTCTGAGCTTTCCTTACTGCTTTTCAACAAAAGATAACAAACAAAAACAAAGAAAATTTGATAATAGAAGTAAATTGGAAAGTTGTTTAAAATTGTATGTTCTATCTGAATCATGAAAGAAAAATGTTGGGTTTTATGTCCCTTTAAAAAGAAAGCAACATACTAGACCGTCCACTCTACATACACTAAGATTAAAGTGAGCACACATTTTATCCACAGGCCAAATCTTTTTTGCGCACCCTGCTGTAACAAATAAGAGGGGACATTAACCAACATTTCTCTGAGAAGGTGCCAACCTTCAATGAGGGTACACACTGAATATATAGATTTGCTCTGTACCCAGCCAAACATGGCAACAGCCATCAGTAGAAAAGTGAAAGTTTTTAATAGAAGAAATTTTGCTAATTCAGGTACGTTACAAAAATACTTCAAAATTGATATGCACTCATGCACATTTCTGTTTTGGCTACCATGCGCCTTTATAAAGTATTTATATAATATAGTCATGAAACAACTTCAATGCAAATTACAATCAAATACACAGTAATCTATGGACATTTTAGTTGTATAATGTTATAGATGGTATATTATTACATTATTGCATAAAGATGCAGTGTACAACAAACAGCAAATTTAGAAAGGTATACACATCATACATTTCAAATACAATTCAAATAGAAATGTATCATAAATATATACATAGATATTGCTGAATCTCAAACAGAACAGTAGAAAATGAGACCTTTTACTTTATCATGCACTTTATGTTGCGATATCTATACATAGGCAACATGCGATTGTTTAAACTTTATTATGCATTTTTTAAAATCTATTTGGTGCAGTGTGATTATAAGAATCGTAGAATATTCTCTAAAGTTGAAATAGTTAAATAAGCCACATTTTTTGCACAGATATACATGCTCTGTTGTAATCAGTCTTACACTTGCTTGAACAAAGGTACTACAGTTGAGTAACTACAGGAGTAACAAATAGTATTTGAACGATTTACCAGATGCACATTGACAATTACAAATCCCTCCCACAAGCATACATGCCAGATTGCCTATTTCCTTTGTTTGACACCTTCAAATCCATGTAACTATATCTAAGAACAAGAATCGTTTAGTCTTATTCCTCCATGCACACCTATTACAACTGAACACAAGCAAGCAAACTAGCTTTAGGGAGCAAGTTACTTTAGGAACTTTAAGTTTCCTCTGTATTTACATTAATAAACTTTATATATTTGGGTCAGGCTTTAGGTTCCATTCTCCCCTTTCACTGATGTGCCAGTGAAAGTAAATGCAACAATGCCTGGCACTACCACTCCTTTAAATAGGACAGCCTCTCTTAATTTTTAGCCCTTACTTCATGCACTCAGCTTGTTACATGATCATGCATTGTGTGGATCTAGGAACATCAAGACTGCAGGATGCATTTTGGCAAAATACGTTTGCACAGGATGGCACATAAATATGATATATGGTTTATTATGGGTACATATCTAACACAAAGGATGTCAGGAGACCATGCATCTGGTCTGTGGTCTGATCTTAGCACACACCTGGCATAAGGGGGTTCAAGCCACCATGTAGCTGTATTTGATCTGTGGTCTTATTTTGACACAAATCATGCACAAGAGGTTGCAGGGGCTCATATACAGTATATGATTTAGACACATAACTGACATAAGCTGATTCAGTGGACCTTAGATCTGATATTTGTACTGATCTGGGCATATAAGTTAAACAAGGTTACAGAGGAAGACATTTCTGATCTCAGGTATACAATATATGGCCAAAAGTAACATGTAACATAGAAAATCACCTGTTGCTTCACTTAGTATAGAGTATCATACTGCTTCTCGAAGCAACATCAGTGTCAAGAGCTTCATGAAATGGGTTTCCATGGCCAATAAGATGTACACAAGCCTTATATCAACATATGCATTGACAAGCGACAGCTGGAGTAGTGTAAAGCATGCAGCCAGTTGACTTTGGAGTAGTGGAAATATTCTCTGGAGTAATAAATCATGCTTCACTAATTAGCAGTCTGATAGAAGAATCTGGGTGTGTTGGATGCCAGGAGAATTCTTCCTAGTGGAACGCATGTGTCTACTTTAGTTTGCAGAGAAAAGGCTTTTTTTCACAGTTTGGGCTAAGCCCCTTATTTCCAGTTTGGGGAAGGCCCTTTCCTGTTCCAGGATGATTGTTCACCTATGCATAAAGTGAGGTCCAACAAGACATGGTTTGATGAGTTTGGTGTTAAGGAACTCCAGTGGCTGGAATAAAGCCTGACTTCCATCGCACTAAATACATTCAGACCTTCATTACATGCATTGGATCTGAAGTCTTTTCTGAGTATATATTTTTTTAATAAAAGTACATAATGGTGTGCCATGTATCTGATTTGGTAAGCAATCTAATATAAAAACAACTGGCATAAATTATGTAATGGATTGTGGGGAGAAAAATGCCAAATAAAGACCACAGATCAGATAAACAATACCCTGTGGAGGGATAATGGGTTGGGTTTGAGGTTTGCTTAAAAAAAGAAGTCAGTAGAAAATAAAATGTGATTAGAAGACTAGGGTTTAATTAGTTTTTTGTTTTTTTTTACCATGTAATGTGCTGCAACCATAAAGTTACATGACATGCATTTATTAATAATTAATCAGTTTAATTTTTAAACTGGAGGGTGTTTGTCCTTCATATTATCCTCCAAACCCATGAAAGATCATGTGACCAAAAGCTTTCAAAATTGTAAATAATGCATGCAATAAAATTATGTCGATTTATTATGATCCTTGAGATTTTATTTACATATTGAAATGTGATGTTGTCTGTTTCAGTAGTTGATCAATAATTTTATTTGAGATAGTTTGACATAGATACTCTGCAATAATTCAGTTTTTTCATGGAACAGATTATTATTTCTAATCTATATGCAAACTATTTTATTCTTCCACTTTTTTTTTCTTTATTTCTCAAACATCTCGACTAAAAAGTAACAATATTTATTTTCTAGTGTGCTGGTTAATGGAGTGAATAAAATGCATTATTAGACACTTAAAGTACATTAGTGTGCAAAGCATTCAAACCAATTTAGATTACTATCTGTAAAAAGATAACTCTGACTTTAGAATGGTGTCTGAAGACTTAGAAAATTGGTTTGACAGCTAAAAGGCTTTTAATTTTGCATAACAACTTATAATAACAACAACAGACATTGTGATAAACTAGTCATGTTTAAGTGTTAAAGGATAAGAAAAACACAAAAATAGTATTTCTGCAAAGGAGTAAAAGCATCATTATATCATGGCAATAACAGAGAGCTCGCTTCCATTGAGCCGTAATTCTGTTTGCGTGCACTTGCAAACTGCTAAATATGCTGTCGGAAACAATATTGTTTATCGACTGCTTCCAACGGCCCGTTATAACCCAATTTCGGCAATCGGACTCCGGCTGCCGAAAACATATTGTGTCCCATTCAAAGTATAGGAAGCCGCTAATCTTTAAATTATACCCGGTTTACAATGCCCGGGCAAACTTTAAATACACTGTCGGATGCTGCTGATACATTAACAAAAATAACACCCAGCTCAACTAGGTGTAAAACAAGAAAAAGGTGCTCTTTGAGACCTTTTTTTTCCCATTAAAAACTAACCCGACACGTCAAAAACCCTCTATCTGCCACCCGCCCACATCGCAATTTATAATAAATCTATTAACCTCTAAACCGCTATGCCCCACAACGCAAATTAGCTATTTAAACTATTATCCCCTAATCTGCAATGCCCCACAGCGCAAACTATATATTTAAACTATTAACCCATAATCCGCAATGCCCCCACAACGCAAACTATCTATTAAATCTATTAACCTCTAATCCGCAATGCCCCTGCATCGCAAAGTATCTATTTAAACTTTTAACCCCTAATCCGCCATTAACCCACATCACAATTAACCTAATAAATCTATTAACCCCTAAACCGCCAAACCCCACAACACAAATAACTAATCACTAAGCCCCCTAACCTAACACCCCCTAAATTAACCCCATTACATAAATTAGAATAATCCTAAATTACAATGAAAATAAAAAAGTTATCAAACAGCCAATAGGATTTCAGTAGCTCTCATCCTATTGGCTGATTTGAATTTGAACAATCAAATAAGCCAATAGGAATGCAAGGGACGCCATATTTAATCGCATACCTTGAATTCACTATTCAGTGTACGGCGGCGATCATACAAAGAGGATCCTCCACGCTCCATGGCTCCGCGGTTGCCGGTCTTCAGTTCCACGGTCGCCAGTCTTCAGTTCCGCTGTGCTGGATGAAAATAGAAGAGGTCGCCGCTTGGAAGAAGACGTCACCTCCGGACTTCAGGAACCGTGAGTACCTATCTGGGGGTTAGAGTTAGGCTTTTTTTTTAAAAAAAAAAATATTTTATAGATTAGGGATTTGGGCGCTGTAAAAGAGCGGAATGCCCTTTTAAAGGCAGTAAAAGAGCTGAATGCCCTTTTAAGGGCAATGCCCCCCATACAAATGACTCTTTAGGGGCAATGGGTAGTTTAGGATTTTTCATTTTTAGGTGTTTTTTTTATTTTTGGGGTTTGGTGGGTGGGGGGTTTTACTGTTTTTTTTTTTTAAAAGGTAAAAGAGGTATTTAACTTAAAAGGCCCCTTTAAGGGCTATTGGTAGTTTAGTACTAGATTAGGGGTGTTTTTATTTGAGGGGGGGCTTTTTATTTTCATAGGGATTAGGTTTAATTTTTTTATTTTTTGAAAATTTTGTTTATTATTTTATGTAATGTTAGACTTTTTTATTTTCTGCAATTTTTGCTTAATTTAAACTTAGTTTTTTTATTTTTAAAATAATGTTAGTTTTTTATTTTAATTGTAATTTAGGATTATTTTAATTTATGTAATGGGGTTAATTTAGGGGGTGTTAGGTTAGGGGGCTTAGTGATTAGTTATTTGCGTTGTGGGGTTTGGCGGTTTAGGGGTTAATAGATTTACTAGGTTAATTGTGATGTGGGTTAATGGTGGATTAAGGGTTAATAGTTTAAATAGCTAGATTGTGTTGTGAAAGGATGGCAATTTAGGGGTTAATGCATTAGTTATTGCGGTTGTGGGTTGTGGTTGAGAGGTAGATATCGCACATGCGTTAGGTGTTTGATTTTATTCTAACAGCAAGCGACGGGTAAAATATACGGTGCCGTATATGCAATTGAGTGTAGTGTAAGGTCGGGTTACCATAGTAACCTATTAATGTTTTAGAAATCTGGCATCGGTGGAAGCGTTAACACAACACTAGCTTACACCTACACGGAAAACATCAATTATGCTTACCTGATAATTTGCATTTATTACTTTTGGGAATTCAGAACCTGGCCACCAGGAGGATGCAAAGAAACCCCAGCCAAAGGCTTAAATACCTCCCCCACTTTCCTCATCCACCAGTCATTCTTCTGAGGGAACAAGGAACAGTAGAAGAAATATCAGGGTGAAAAGGTGCCAGAACAACAAAAATACAGACGCCCCACAGAAAAAATATGGGCGGGGAGCTGTGGACTCTTTCCATCTGAAGAAAAGAATATTTTCAGGTAAGCATAATTTAAGTTTTTCTTCATAAATGGAAAGAGTCCACAGCTGCATTCATTACTTTTGGGAAAACAATACCCAAGCTATAGAGGACACTGAATGCAAAAATGGGAGGAAACAAGAGGCGGCCCATTTTGAGGGCACCAGGCCTGAAAACCCCTACCCAACAAAATCCTGCTTCATCTGAAGCCGAGAACAACTTTGAAAAAATGGAAAAAGCCCAAGGACACTGACCTGCAGATAGTACACAAGCTTTGCTAGAAACCACAGGAACTAGACTCGACTGAGTCAAAAGCCTCCAGGAGACACCGTCGCCCAGCAGTCGGTCTCCAAACAACGCCCCCTTACTAAAGAAAGGGAACAAGCTTACTTATTCTTCCACAAAGAAGAAAAGACACAGAGAAAACATGATGGTACTTGTAAAGCACGGCTAATCCCCCTTGAGGGACTCAAGGTGCTACTCATCTTATCAACCTTGAAAGGAGAAAAGGCTGATTAGACCTCGCCAGGGATCGAACTTGCAACCCTTGGTTTGCTACAGTGCATTGTAGCAACAGTGCATTAGTATGCTGAGCTAACTGTCCAGCTAACATGAAGAGCTCCAGAAATAAAAAACTAAAAAGGGAACAACGAGTCCTAAATAAAAACAAAGAGCAAAAAAAAACAGAGAAACTGGGTCAGGCTAACAGAGACCCAACCAGTCTCATAGAAGAAAGGGGAGGCAATGCCAAGACCCCATGGAATACATAAACCCTGGGATAATGCCAGGAGTCTGAAACAGAGAGAGGATCTTTCCCTAACGCAGTGCAACCACACTCTAAAAAGCAACTGAAGATGAAGGTTCCCAAGTCTCAAAAAGGTGGCTCAGAATACCGAAATATTCAGAAACCTCGTGCAGCATGCTCAGATAGGTCTGACGAGCAACACCTGAAGCAAAAACAATGCACGCTGCAGTCATCTAAAAATGACCCTGAAACTTAAATACTTGCAGGGCAAGTAGAAAGTAGCTGAAGATAGGATCCTTCAGATTGCTAGGAATCCACTAACCAGTGGATAACGTTGCAGGCTATCTAAGTCCTTTCCACAAACTTGAACGTGGAGAAAGGAGAAACCTCAAAGAGGCTTACCGTACCTTGAATGCTCCGAGGACGAATTAGCAGAGCAACAGATGTCAGATCCTGCTCCAACACCAAACCAGCCCAAGCGACAGACAAGTCTGATAGGGGGGCAGGAAGATCCCAACCACAAGCCCCCAGGGGATGGAAAGAAAAGGGGAGACTCACCCTTCACAACAGAGCTTGGGTGCCAACCCAATCCACTCATCCAAAATAAGGCACTCCCAAGGAGAAACCCTAGGACCTGGAACAGAGAAAAGTGCAATAGATCCGTAGGAAGACCTGTCACAACTCTCTTAGACAGTCTCTATGTAGAGAGATCAATTTCCAACAGGAGGAACAGAGCCCACAGAGCAGCAGATGCTGCCCCTTACAGAAATAAGCCACCTGATCCAACCTCCTACACACAGGGCAGGACAATGACCCTCCAGAGAGAGGAAACCCCAGCTCATAAGGAAGACAAACTATCCCCTCAAAAAGGAAGGGCATGGATAAAAACAGCGTACATGTCCACAAGACATGAAGCCACAGTATTATCAAAACACTGACCGAATGAAAAAATCATCCAGACACCACTGTTGAACTAACAGAGAAAAAAACTCCCCATGAAGAGTAGCACACTCCACCTGAAAGACAAGTTAGGCCTTAAAAATTATAACCAGTACCCCAAGATGTGAACTCTGGCCTTCCAACTTACAAGCCCAATGAGCTAGCCCCTATGTCGCAACATAGGGTCCCTGAAAAATCTGGGTCATCCCGAAACATTCCACAGGATCATAAGTCTCCAGACATCCAAGGAGGATCCAAGACAAGAACCCTGGACCCGGGGTCCCAGAATCATCCTAGAACGAACGACACCCCCAGGGAACACAAGATACCCCATCTGAAGTAATCAGAACTCACAGGGGATGAAAACTGGTGAACCCGGAGAACGGGTACAGGACTCACTCGTAATTCCCACCAAAGGGAAGAGAACAAGAACAGAGTCACCCGAAGGAGAGAGTAGAAAAGAAAGGCTAGTCTCCATAATCCTTTCAGAATAACGTTCCAGAGGACCATACCCAAGGGAGAAAAATGTAAAGCATCCCGAACCCAGGCATAAAAACATCCCCTAAGCAAAAAGCTTGGAAAAAGAGACAACACCTCCTATTGCCCCTGATATGGAAACGACAAACTCCCAAAGGAAGACAGAGCCTCACGGCCTTCACTTCCTAATTAAGCAGCCAAAGCCGCCAGAAAAACCAGACAAAGTCCAGAAAGTCTTGACCCAAAGGAAGAGAACCTCTAGAAGGAACAAGTCCAAAATGGACACTTCCAAGGAGACCATGAGAGGCAAAACCGTAAGAACGGTGGTAAAAAGGACCTAAATCCTCCAAACCTCCAACCCACAATGGGTAGGAACACTCTAGTTCCTGGAAAAATCAGAAACGACTGAGCATGTCGCCGCGGATCTCAACGGAGTCCCAGCCCGCTAGATTTAAATGCGAATGAGGACTGAACCAATCCCCCATGCCCTACGGACCATCAAATCAAAGCAACTACGGACCATCAAATCCTCTCAGGATACTAGTTGAAGCTTGTAAAATAAAACAAGTAAACAACACAAATCATATTGTAATCACTAGGTGCCCTCACCGGACCAGCCGGACATAAAAAGGTGCCACGTGTCTGAACAAGGCCTCAAAGACAGAAGGATTTGTGCCCAGTCAGGACCAGCCTGAAACTAAGGGCCTCAGAACTATAAAGGCCACATAGAGTTTCCCACAAGATGGAGGGATAAAGATCAGTCAGACAGAACATAGGACTAGTACGTCCTGACTCCTGTAAAAGTAAACAGTGTGACCACAAAATTGTGAGTATCAATTCCAGAGAAGAAGGTTCCCGAAAGAAACATCACAACATGAGCTTTGGACCAAATAAAAATCATCCTCTAAAAGATAAGGTAACCCATAGGTTATCGCCCAGAAAGAATGGACAGACCCGCAGGACCAGCCCAACAGGGGCCCGAGACTTCCAAGCTCAGAACTAGAAAAGGATACACAAATAACAAAGACTATAAGAATATTACTTTATCCCCTTATGTCTATGCATGCAAGCCAGTCGAAGATTAAGACTGAGAATCCCCAGACCCATTAAGAGTGGGATCCTCCAGCAACGCCAAAAATGTGCCTCAGTAGAAAAAAACGAAGGCATGCCAGTCTATAACGAAAGGCGCAACATACCTCCGCCGGGACAAGAGAAAACACCGGCCCCGAAGGCTGAACTGGACAAGGCGATCCAATGCCTGACGAGCCCCGGTTAACGGAACATGGACAATATCATAAGCACACTCCCGGGAGGTGTGGATGCACCAGCGCCAAAGATATGGCCACGCGGAACCATGTCGTAACCTCTGGTGGGAACAGGCCACACTCCGTAGAAGGATAAGTAGCGTTTGGGTTACCTGCATGCATAGTAAAAGTTGGTGGTAGGGAACTCGCCTCGTGGGAAATAGAATCCCCAGAGGAGGATGGCTCAGTGGGCACCTGATTCCCTGATCCTGAGGAACAGAGCACTCTAAAATGGCATTCGGAACATTACTGATGGGCATGAATCAGAGACATCCGTCTCCAAAAAAACAGAATAATGGACCAATAAGAAAAACCTAAACAGCACCTTACACCCCCAATGGCTGGGGCACTCACCACCTCCAGGGCACCAGACACCATGGAACAGGAACACGGCCCTTCAAGTGTGACAGATTGTAGCATCACTTCTGCCATGGACTTGAGAGAAAAAGCAGGCAGCGAAACTCGTCAATGCTGATTGCTTGTGGAGCTGTTAATATGAGTCGGGATGGTTTCGCAGAAAGACTCTCCCTGCATCTCCGGACTCTAACTTTCATCCATGCTCTCACTGAGAGGCTGACAGGACTACATAAAACTCCAGTCCAATGCCGAAGAGTACTACCCTCCATAAGAGAATATCTAAAACTTCTGACACTTCTCTGCCAACCTCCTGGGATGAAAGGCAAAGAATGACTGGGAGATGAGGGATGTGGGGGAGGTATTTAAGCCTTTGTATGGGGTGTCTTTGCCTTCTCCTGGTGGCCAGGTTCTGAATTCCCAAAAAGTAATGAATGCAGCTGTGGACTCTTTCCATTTTTGAAGAAAAGAGCAACCACTCGCAAAGGGGAAACCTTTTCAATGGAAACCTGGTACTAAAATGGAGCCATAAATTACTTTTAACTGTCGGCCGCTTCGGTAGCTTACAACTCCATTTTTAATGGCTCAATGGAAGCGAGCTCTAAATCGGTAAACTTTATATAGTGATGGGTAACCTACCTATATAACAATAAAGTTCTATCTAGTTTAATGTTATGCCTTTGCTTTAGTTCCTCCTACTTACAAAAACATTTAACAAATGAGCCTGCTCTACCATAAGGATTGACAAATCACGCACTTTAACTGCTTCAGTAAATGAACTATATGCATTGCTATTCTCGTGCCATCCATTGCAATGGACATAACTTCCCATAACTTATTATTTGAACTCATTACTTTTGAAAGAGGCTGACAAATGCTCATTGCTTTGGATGGAGCTGCTGATTCCAATTTCTTGAATCATTTTGCACATATTTGTTTCTATTACTCTTTACAGGCTTATGATAAAAGTGTGCATGACATTTCAATATTTTTTGTGTGTTTTGAATAATCCATTTTACCTGCTGGAGTGTATTAAGTTTACAGATCGATCATTTACCTTTATTGTGTCATCTGAAATAGTTGCATTTGATTGTTGAATCTATTGGCTATAGAAAAGCTATGAAGAAGACATTGTGCTGCTACTAGCCCCGCAATATCTTTTGTTCTGGGAACTTTGGGATGTTAACATTCAAAAGAGGGAAATTCTTCTTTCTAATAAGGGGGTTACAAGCTAATTGAATTGGTAGGTGACTGAATAAACAGGCAATAGTATATAAAAGGCTCAAAATAATAAAGAATACCAATTCAACTATGGGAACATGTATGTTAACTTAAAGGGACATTTAAGTATTTTAAAACATATAACAGTTTTTATGTTTTGTGTTTTATGATGGCGAGTCATATCATTATCCACCAACAGAGATGTGATTATTTTGCTGTTAAAATAGTGTTTTATTCATATACAGTGCAAACGTTTCAGGCATGTGTGAAAAAATGCTGTCAACTAAGAATGCTTTCAAAAATAGAACTGTTAATAGTTTATTTTTATCACTTAACAAAATGCAAAGTGACTGAAGAGGAGCAAAATCTAAGTCAAGTCAATATGTGCCTTGTTTCTGGGTCTGTTAGTGTGATCTATTTGTGTGTGTGCAAACGTAAGAACATTTGAGCTTGCTCTAGTAACAATTGATCGCTGTGATACTTTTTACTAAAACACATCATACTCATGAAGATTTTTTTAAAACCGGAGAACATACTTATGAGGCATGATAAACTCTTGCAAAACATATAATCACTTCTTAAAGGTTATATTGTCACTATTGTCTGTAGAGAAAATAAAATCACACAACAATCTTGTCATCTACTGGTCAGCATTTGGAGATACAATATCCTAATTTACCATCTGGGTACACCTGGAATACAAAAGCTAATGTATGATATATGTTTACTTTTTCCTGTAACATGTTTTCATGTATTAGGTTCTGTAAAGAAGTAAATTTGTAATAGCTTCAACAATTCAAAGCAGACCTGGAAAACAATGAAAATAGCATGTCCTAGTTAACATTTCATAGGTCTGTTCTTGTACTGAGAGTTTGAGAGACGTGGAATGAGTAATAGGGGTTTAGTGGTGCATTGAATCAAAGCCATGTGCATTGGATGTGGCATAGATAGGACTGGGCACACTAAAGATGGGGAAGGGTGATCTAGGGCAGGGATTTGCAACCTTTTTTTTGCCGTGGCACACTTTTTTACATTAAAAAATCCTGTGGCACACCACCATCCCAAAATTTTACAAAATCACACATTGTAGCCTAATACAGGATATATATATATATATATATATATATATATATATATATATATATATATATATATATATATATATATATAAATACACATACTGTACTGTGCTGTCATGCCTCCTACAAACTATACATGACATATTGACATTAATTCATAAACAATCGTAATGATTGTCTGTGAATGAATGTCAATGTCATGGTTGTAAATGATGCCTGATGAGCCTGTCACATACCTCCCAATATTTCAAAATTTGAAAGAGGGACACCCCCGCACTGTTGTCAGTCTGCCGCGGCACACCTGAGGATCTCTCACGGCACACTGGTTGAAAAACACTGATCTAGGAAGTAGTTAGGTACTTTTGACTGAGGTAAAATTCCCAAACCATGACAATCTTAAAAGATGCAGGACAGTTCAGAGTTTTGGAAATTGAAGCTTTTTCACCTTAATTTTAACTCCCCAAGAGATCAGAAAATAAAGTAAAGAATATATGAATAGTCAGTTGCTTTCCTTATTGTGGTAAAAGGCAAATGAGATCCAAAATTAATTTGCTAACATTTGCCCCATTTTAATCCCATGGATGGCTTTTCCTATGCTTTTTTTTAAGTGAAGCCATTCCAATCTGTTTGTAGGCTGTGTAATTAGTCTCACATTTTTTGATCCTTATATAATTTATATGAGTATAAGACGGCACTAGTATTCCCACCCATTAGAAAATACTTTTTTTCACACACATTTTAGGATTTGTGTGCCCAACATATACATTGGACCCATACTAGCATATTTTAAGTGGTGTTTTCTGATTGTTTGCACAATTATTATTTTTTAAAGCTAAAGTTTATGCTCAAGCTCATTAACATGCTAATAACCATCAACCATTTTTGTTTTAATAAAAAGTAAAACTATAACTCAGAACAAATGTTTAAACTATAAAATATTTTTTAAATGTGACTATTCATTTATGGTTGCAATGGTGTTTGGGTATTAAAAAAAAAATATTAATTTTAATATTGCTCAACCTGATAAGTTGTTAAAAGGGCAATTAGATGCTAATATGTGGCTGCACATATATGCCTCTTGTCATTAGCTCACTCAATGTATCCAGCTAGCTCCCAGTAGTGTATTGCTGATTCTTCAACAAAGGATACCAAAAGTATGAAGTATGAGTTCTACATTACCATGTACACACAATAACTACACTTGGCTGTAATTATTCATCTACCTGTAACTGGTAATGTATGGAAGAAGATGAAGGTCATCAGTGCTGGATCAAGAAATTTCCCTGATAATGTGCTATCTGAGTACAAGAATAGAATGATGTCTCCTCCCTCAACTCTCTTTCTTCTACAATAAAAACCAGCCATTGCACTCCATTACATCAAAAGAGATACATAGATTTATACAAGTGACTTGTGGACTTTTTTTATTATTTAAGGAAACCATACTCTCCCCATGTGCTGCCCAGGTTCCAATAGGCCCCCGGAATAGAGTCGATCCTGAAAGTCTAAGAGATTTTTTTTTTTTAAACAGTTTTTCTAGGTCAGATCTATACATTAAGGAATTGAACAATTTTGAGCATATCCATGTGTACCATCTGGTCAGCAGAAAATCTTTTCTGAACAAATGTTTAGTATACAATACTTCCACCAAACTAAGCATTCTGTCTTGCATATTATACTAAATGTGTCAGCACAATGTTTCAGGACATGAGAATTATGGTTCTAGTCAATAATAACATGGATTCTCTTAGCTCATTGTTTGAAAATGTTTATAAAAAAATATCTTTATAAGACGTAGGAGCATATTGGAATCCTTTACAAAAAGCTTATCTAAAAATGTTTCTACGCAATCCACCATTAAATCTCTAGATGCTTTTTTTGTAGATAATTAATTTGATAAGTATCTCCAAATGATTAGAATAAAGGGAGACATCTAATTTTATTATAAATGAGTTGCATCGGGACAGATTTTTGCCTGTATCATGTGAATCTTGAGATTGTACTTAATTACGCAAATCTATCACAGCTCATAGAAGAGGCAATTCCAAATAATCTTCCATAGTAGTATTAGTTTGTTGTGTGGGGTAGTTTAGATGCTTTAATAAAACTTCTATAAACTGCATATCTACTGCTTCACTCTGGTCTGCCATGTATCTTTATTATAGTCAAAGAAATTAACTAGGTTAGAAAGCCATATTTCTCCTCCATGAGCCAGAGTATTACTGCTAAAATTATCTATATTCATTTTTTATCTTCATCTGAATAAGTCTGTATTTTTCATAAACTTTTTAGCCTTTTAGAAAAACTTTTGCAACATAATCATAATCTATTTGTTCACCTTAAATGGACACTGTATGTTTCCCCTTAATGTGTTCCAAATTACTTGTTATACCAACTGCATGGTATTAAATGTATGGGGCATTGTTCCTTCATATTTATGTTTGTGTTTGAATTAGCTGGTTTTGCTCATTACATCATCCCCTGTTGTTCTCCAGAACATGCCCATGATAATGTGCTGAGCCTGCAAGTAAAGAAGACCTGCTAGTGTTACCTGTGTTAGGTAATGAACCCCTAATTATGACTGGGGAGTTGAATGAGCAAATTCAGCTATTCCAGATAAACATCTCTCTCACTCCAACCCCCTATGTGAGTTTAATTAGTGCTATTGCCTCGTGTTTAGCTTTTCTACAGAGAATACATTTATAACATATTTTCAGTATAGGTTGTGATAAAACAGGCAAAATTAACTGTATCAAATAACAAAATAAAGTTGAAATATCGTTTAAAAAACAGTTAAATATGCTCCAGTACAATGTCCCTTTAAATCTTGTTAATTAGTATTGCATTGTCACAATTAGAGCATTTTCTGATAACAAGGCCTTTTATTATTTTGATGAAATGTATCATACCTTGGACAAGGTGGTAGAAGATATCCTCCAATGTTACATGCTTCTTTTTCTTCAAGCTCTGGGCATTGTCTTCCTGTTCCAATAGAAATGTGTTTCACAGCCCTGCTTCTGCTTCTATATCCTGGAACCATATCTCCGGATCTGCAAGTCTTGGAACACAAACTCCATGGTGACCATTCCATTAGTTCACAGTCTTTGGGCATAACACACGACTGGAAAGTCAGGGGCATGCTCTCTTGTGCACAGATGCTGTAAGAAAGAAAGTACTTCTTTAGATTATTTTCTAAACAGATTATATATATATCTATATCTATCTAAAGTGTATAAGTGCTTTTGTATACATGCATCTGTGTGTGTGAGTGTGGTTGGGAGCACACAAGAATTGTCTGAAGTGCAGTAAGCCTATAATGGGCTAGATTACGAGTGGAGCGCTAACTGTTGCATGCAAGTGAAAGTATTTATTGTGCTTTTTGCACACATTTGCTTGAGCTCATTTAAAACTCCAATGTGCATCAGGATAGCGTGACTTCAGAACTCTAATTAACTGTTACACGAGACACAAAAGATGCACAAAACACATCCAAAGTACAATTAAAAGTACAGTTACACTCATATTAACACTGATATATATATTAAATATTGCATAAAAAGTTATAAAGGCTCAAAGATATGAGGTCTCAGGTGTTAGGAGAAAAAAAAAGGAATGCAAAGGGCTTTAAAGGGACAGTCTAGTTTAAAATAATCTTTCATGATTCAGAAAGGGCATGTAATTTTAAACAATTTTGCAATTTACTTTTCTAGTATACACACAAAGAATTGGTGATACTCGAGGCACTGGAGTATAATACAAAAATAAGCTTTATTGGAATACAAGAATAATCGTTAAAAAAAATCAGAGCATAAGAACAGCAAGACAAAGTGCCTTACGCGTTTCGGCTATAGATTAGCCTTACTCCTAGACATGCTCTGATTTTTTTACGATTATTCTTGTACTCCAATAAAGCTTATTTTTGCATTATACTCCAGTGCCTCAAGTTTCACCTGGTCTTTGTGTGTATACTAGATTGGAACATTTTACCAGGTTTGAGACTTGGCACTCTGGATGTCATCCAGTGTGTGATGTTGTGGCGCTGTAAGAGGAGGACCTATCAGCTGTTCATATTTCCTGCATCACACACCGGATGCAAAGGGATTAACAAAGTAGCCGCGTTTGGTGGCGGCGTTTCTCTGGTCATTGTCTACAGCACACAGGGATAACGGCACCAGGAGGAGTGAAGCTGGCTGGAGATAAGCAGGAATCCGGAGAGTACATTGTTGTAACATTACTTACATTATCCAGACAATAGACTGCTACCTGCCACATATACCCCAGAATTGCCGATATTGACGTTTATGACTACTGTGTGTGAGAGTGTGTGTTTGTGGAGGGTGCTTTGTGCACAAAGGGACTTCCCACATGCCTTTTATCACCAATTTTGCTTTGTTCCCTTGGTATTATTAGTTGGAAACTAAATCTAGGAGGTTCATATGCTATTTCTTTTAAGATCACTTTTTAGCTCAGGGCATTTTTACAGATTTTTACCACTAGAGGGTGTTAGTTCATGTGTTTCATGTAGATAACACTGTGCTCATGCATGTGAAGTTCCTAGGAGCCAGCACTGATTGGCTAAAATGCAAGCCTGTCAAGAGAACTGAAATAAGGGCCAGTTTGCAGAGGCTTAGATAAAAGATAAGGTTATGCAAAACTAGGGAATGGGTTATAAAGGGATTATCTATCCTTTAAAACAATAGATATTCTGGTGTAGACTGTCCCTTTAACATAGAGATACATACATGCACATGTCTAAATATGTATGTATAACTATATGTTTATATGTGTGTACACATTTATTTATGTAAACCCTGCACATATACTGACAGAACCCACCGGCGAACGTACTGAAGAAAATATACCCAGCACTGCATAGTAGAGATATTTAACAAATAAACAGGCCTATATATAGCACAAAAAGGCTACCCTAAAAACGGAAGTTAGTTCCAAAAACACCTAAAAGATAATTAAAACAGATTGGATATGGAGCGCTAGATGAAAGCTGCTATATAAAAGAGGTAAAAAAAATCCAAAGAAGTATGAAATAAATTAGAACTGAACTAATGAAACATGTCAAATGTGTAGTTTAAAACAAATTAATAATATTTAATAAACATATTAACAATGAATAAAAGATGTATAAAATTGAAGGCAACTGTATTATATGACCACCGGTGGTTTTGGAATAAATGGGGGTAAAAGTTCAAAAAAATAAATCATTCTTGAAAAAGGCTACACAAGCTGAAACACGTTGAATTGCACTACCTAACTGGCTTTTAACTGAAGATAATACAGAGAGTGCTCTGTTATATCATTGGTAACCCTAAACACACAACCTGACTATCATTGTAACACAGTTATGGATCACAGCATATACTTGGTACAATTTGTTGCAATCTGGATTTGCAAATTTCAGCGAGGCACAGACCACCCGGCAAACCGTGACTCTGATTGGTTGGATGAAAGTCACGTGACTCCACGCACACCGAGGAATGAGTATCAGTGAGGATACACCTTGGGGCGTCTTTCAGCACACCATTAAGGTAACTTGTCAAGTGGACACCAATCTTTTTTCACCACAACACACGGAGAAGCATTTCACAAACAAGCTTCATATTCTGGGTGAGTCATATTATATTGCGCTACAAGACGACATATATTTTCTCAGAATCACAGATTTGCTTGAGACAAGTCTTAATCATCTATTACCAAGTACTTTGACTGTTTACTGTGCCACAGAAACACTTCCTTGTATTGCTTTTGTCACAAGAGATTTATCCTTCTCCAGCAGCGGAATTGCTTTTTTTATTAAATTTTTTTGAACTTTTACCCCCATTTATTCCAAAACCACGGGTGGTCATATAATACAGTTGCCTTCAATTTTATACATCTTTTATTCATTGTTATTATGTTTATTAAATATTATTAATTTGTTTTAAACTACACATTTGACATTTTTCATTAGTTCAGTTCTATTGAATTAGTTATATTGTATTTATTTCATACTTCTTTGGATTTTTTTTTCCTCTTTTATATAGCAGCTTTCATCTAGTGTTCCCTATCCAATCTGTTTTAATAGTAAAGATATTACCAGATCGCAAATATCTCCACTAAATAAAATATAGAAGCGTGACAAGCAGCCCCGCCCCCAGTTCGGAGATATCAGCCAATAGGGAGAAACCAGTAAAGCTATCACATATGGGATTCAACACTAAATAATGTTTACATTTACTAACCATGCCCCTCATCCAGAGACAAAAGATATGTAGATTTAAAAACTACTAGTCATACCGGTATCATAAAGCCTGCAGGGATAAAATCCAGATGATCAATGGACCCAAACGACAAGGGCACAAGCTATATGATCAGCAATGTGAACGGCAACATTCACATGTGACATATGGATAGTGACGCCCCCTCATACAGATCTACGAGCGCTTCACTCAAGCCACTCCAAAACCAATGTACATAACCAGTAACATGCTGCACAAAATTCTCAGAGGTGGTATATGATACCAACCAAAGCAGAACCTCACCAAAAGAATATCGCAATAGATACTAATAAGGTGCTATTATACAATAGTTATTACCACGAATCCAAAAGTGCATAGAACAAAAAGTCAACAGGAAAGTCATATACCAAACATAAAAGTGACAACCCAGCCATCGGTGAACAGACAAACAACTAACAATATAATAAATACTGGAAAGGCAAAACTAAAAAACTAAAATAAAAATGATATAATACAAGAATTTAAGCCATCCCCACAAAGTGAAGTCAAATCTGGGTCCATAAACCCCAGGGCGTTAATAGCTACCTCTGAAAGCTGTACAACAGAGAATAAATATCTACAACGTACATCCTCACTAGCTAAAAAATTCAGATCCAGAAAATACAAAAAAACAAGGTTCCCATTAAAAGCTATATTGATAAAGGCTATACAAATAATATATATAAAAAAACATTCACACTTGGAACTCGACTAAATGCCGCACCATCATTTTCCCTTAGAACAATCTCTCCAAGGGAAGCAAAAAGAAAAAAAATATATATACTGGAATAACAGTTGTGCTACTCAGCATGTCCAAAAACACCAGAGCAAATAAACAATGGGCTCTATTAGTCGCCAACACAGTCAGAAGGGAAGACTGGAGACCATCACGCACAAAAACACACAGGGGGCATCAACACAATGTATACAAGCCAAGATCATCATACGGAGAGAGATATAACCAGCAGTGTAGTGAATATAAGTGAAGCAAGCATTTAAAAAAAAAAAAAACAACACATATATATATATAGTCAATAAAGATAAAAAATTAAAAACAAAAATTCATAACTTTAAGACCAACAATGCTGATACTAATTAACAGCCAATATAATGGCTAAAATGGACTAAAGAATAAAGAAAGGGTCAGCCATCCAAGAGTGGCTAAATCATGTAACGCAGTGCTATTAGGTCTAATACATAAGACTTGGCAAATAGGATATTAACAATGGAATCAGAACACAACTGGATCAGCGGGCTCTCATAGTCAGCAGGCAAGCAAAAATTAAGCCTGCATGGAAAACTGGACTCTCAATACAGGACCAGATCAGATCAAAGCCAGGATCACAGAGAACTTCATAAAAAACACTGCCAGCCAGTGTATACATTAAGCCCCCTCGGGGCTAAGGTGCCTAGTTTATGTATCCATCTGGCCTCCTTTTGCAGAAGGAGTTTGGCCCTGTTGCCTTCTCTGCTTGGAATTGGTACATGATCAATGATCCTGAACCTAAGATCTTTGACTGTGTGGATTGCTTCCAAAAAATGACGAGCCACTGGTTTATCGGATTTGCCAGGGTTTAGGGCAGTTCTAATACTCGAACGATGGTTTGCCAACCTCCCTATGGCATCGTCAGTGGTTTTACCTGTGTAAAACTTGCCGCAGGGGCAATTGAGGAGAAATATTATATATTGAGTAGTGCAGGTCAAGAAGAAATTGATTTTATATTTCTTCCTGCGGTCTGGCTGTTGAAAACCAATGCCGGTGTGCATACTATTGCACGTCACACAACTGGTGCATTTAAAGCAACCATTCTTCTTCTTGAGCCAGAGTTCTTTATCACTCATTGGAGTTATGTCAGTATTCATCAGTAAATCCCTCAAGCTCCTCCCTCTGTGGTATGCAAGCCGTGGTTCTATCCATCGGATGAATGGTAGTGTTGAATCTGATTGGATCAGTTTTCATTCCTCCTTAATGGCCTTAATGATCTGATATTTATCAGGACGGACGTATATAGATGATCTCTTTTTGATTTTGCAAGATGGAGAAACTTTCTTGGAGACATGGATTAAATCTCTTAATGAGATGAACAGACCATCAGATTCCAGCACACTGTGAATGCTGACTCAGTTGACTATCTTGATGTGAGGGTGTTCAAGACTGATGACACATTAGGCACTACCTTATTTAGGAAAAATACTGATTGGAACTCCATTCTACACTAGAGGGTGTTAGTTCATGTGTTTCATGTAGATAACACTGTGCTCACGCATGTGAAGTTCCTAGGAGCCAGCACTGATTGGCTAAAATGCAAGCCTGTCAAGAGAACTGAAATAAGGGCCAGTTTGCAGAGGCTTAGATAAAAGATAAGGTTATGCAAAACTAGGGAATGGGTTATAAAGGGATTATCTATCCTTTAAAACAATAGATATTCTGGTGTAGACTGTCCCTTTAACATAGAGATACATACATGCACATGTCTAAATATGTATGTATAACTATATGTTTATATGTGTGTACACATTTATTTATGTAAACCCTGCACATATACTGACAGAACCCACCGGCGAACGTACTGAAGAAAATATACCCAGCACTGCATAGTAGAGATATTTAACAAATAAACAGGCCTATATATAGCACAAAAAGGCTACCCTAAAAACGGGAGTTAGTTCCAAAAACACCTAAAAGATAATTAAAACAGATTGGATATGGAGCGCTAGATGAAAGCTGCTATATAAAAGAGGTAAAAAAAATCCAAAGAAGTATGAAATAAATTAGAACTGAACTAATGAAACATGTCAAATGTGTAGTTTAAAACAAATTAATAATATTTAATAAACATATTAACAATGAATAAAAGATGTATAAAATTGAAGGCAACTGTATTATATGACCACCGGTGGTTTTGGAATAAATGGGGGTAAAAGTTCAAAAAAATAAATCATTCTTGAAAAAGGCTACACAAGCTGAAACGCGTTGAATTGCACTACCTAACTGGCTTTTAACTGAAGATAATACAGAGAGTGCTCTGTTATATCATTGGTAACCCTAAACACACAACCTGACTATCATTGTAACACAGTTATGGATCACAGCATATACTTGGTACAATTTGTTGCAATCTGGATTTGCAAATTTCAGCGAGGCACAGACCACCCGGCAAACCGTGACTCTGATTGGTTGGATGACAGTCACGTGACTCCACGCACACCGAGGAATGAGTATCAGTGAGGATACACCTTGGGGCGTCTTTCAGCACACCATTAAGGTAACTTGTCAAGTGGACACCAATCTTTTTTCACCACAACACATGGAGAAGCATTTCTCAAACAAGCTTCATATTCTGGGTGAGTCATATTATATTGCGCTACAAGACGACATATATTTTCTCAGAATCACAGATTTGCTTGAGACAAGTCTTAATCATCTATTACCAAGTACCTTGACTGTTTACTGTGCCACAGAAACACTTCCTTGTATTGCTTTTCTCACAAGAGATTTATCCTTCTCCAGCAGCGGAATTGCTTTTTTTATTAACTTTTTTTGAACTTTTACCCCCATTTATTCCAAAACCACGGGTGGTCATATAATACAGTTGCCTTCAATTTTATACATATTTTATTCATTGTTATTATGTTTATTAAATATTATTAATTTGTTTTAAACTACACATTTGACATTTTTCATTAGTTCAGTTCTATTGAATTAGTTATATTGTATTTATTTCATACTTCTTTGGATTTTTTTTCCTCTTTTATATAGCAGCTTTCATCTAGTGTTCCCTATCCAATCTGTTTTAATAGTAAAGATATTACCAGATCGCAAATATCTCCACTAAATAAAATATAGAAGCGTGACAAGCAGCCCCGCCCCCAGTTCGGAGATATCAGCCAATAGGGAGAAACCAGTAAAGCTATCACATATGGGATTCAACACTAAATAATGTTTACATTTACTAACCATGCCCCTCATCCAGAGACAAAAGATATGTAGATTTAAAAACTACTAGTCATACCGGTATCATAAAGCCTGCAGGGATAAAATCCAGATGATCAATGGACCCAAACGACAAGGGCACAAGCTATATGATCAGCAATGTGAACGGCAACATTCACATGTGACATATGGATAGTCACGCCCCCTCATACAGAGCTACGAGCGCTTCACTCAAGCCACTCCAAAACCAATGTACATAACCAGTAACATGCTGCACAAAATTCTCAGAGGTGGTATATGATACCAACCAAAGCAGAACCTCACCAAAAGAATATCGCAATAGATACTAACAAGGTGCTATTATACAATAGTTATTACCACGAATCCAAAGTGCATAGAACAAAAAGTCAACAGGAAAGTCATATACCAAACATAAAAGTGACAACCCAGCCATCGGTGAACAGACAAACAACTAACAATATAATAAATACTGGAAAGGCAAAACTAAAAAACTAAAATAAAAATGATATAATACAAGAATTTAAGCCATCCCCACAAAGTGAAGTCAAATCTGGGTCCATAAACCCCAGGGCGTTAACAGCTACCTCTGAAAGCTGTACAACAGAGAATAAATATCTACAACGTACACCCTCACTAGCTAAAAAATTCAGATCCAGAAAATACAAAAAAACAAGGTTCCCATTAAAAGCTATATTGATAAAGGCTATACAAATAATATATATAAAAAAACATTCACACTTGGAACTCGACTAAATGCCGCACCATAATTTTCCCTTAGAACAATCTCTCCAAGGGAAGCAAAAAGAAAAAATATATATATACTGGAATAACAGTTGTGCTACTCAGCATGTCCAAAAACACCAGAGCAAATAAACAATGGGCTCTATTAGTCGCCAACACAGTCAGAAGGGAAGACTGGAGACCATCACGCACAAAAACACACAGGGGGCATCAACACAATGTATACAAGCCAAGATCATCATACGGAGAGAGATACAACCAGCAGTGTAGTGAATATAAGTGAAGCAAGCATTTAAAAAAAAAAACAACAACACATATATATATATATATAGTCAATAAAGATAAAAAATTAAAAACAAAAATTCATAACTTTAAGACCAACAATGCTGACACTAATTAACAGCCAATATAATGGCTAAAATGGACTAAAGAATAAAGAAAGGGTCAGCCATCCAAGAGTGGCTAAATCATGTAATGCAGTGCTATTAGGTCTAATACATAAGACTTGGCAAATAGGATATTAACAATGGAATCAGAACACAACTGGATCAGCGGGCTCTCATAGTCAGCAGGCAAGCAAAAATCAAGCCTGCATGGAAAACTGGACTCTCAATACAGGACCAGATCAGATCAAAGCCAGGATCACAGAGAACTTCATAAAAAACACTGCCAGCCAGTGTATACATTAAGCCCCCTCGGGGCTAAGGTGCCTAGTTTATGTATCCATCTGGCCTCCTTTTGCAGAAGGAGTTTGGCCCTGTTGCCTTCTCTGCTTGGAATTGGTACATGATCAATGATCCTGAACCTAAGATCTTTGACTGTGTGGATTGCTTCCAAAAAATGACGAGCCACTGGTTTATCGGATTTGCCAGTGTTTAGGGCAGTTCTAACCTCCCTATGGCATCGTCAGTGGTTTTACCTGTGTAAAACTTGCCGCAGGGGCAATTGAGGAGAAATATTATATATTGAGTAGTGCAGGTCAAGAAGAAATTGATTTTATATTTCTTCCTGCGGTCTGGCTGTTGAAAACCAATGCCGGTGTGCATACTATTGCACGTCACACAACTGGTGCATTTAAAGCAACCATTCTTCTTCTTGAGCCAGAGTTCTTTATCACTCATTGGAGTTATGTCAGTATTCATCAGTAAATCCCTCAAGCTCCTCCCTCTGCGGTATGCAAGCCATGGTTCTATCCATCGGATGAATGGTAGTGTTGAATCTGATTGGATCAGTTTTCATTCCTCCTTAATGGCCTTAATGATCTGATATTTATCAGGAAGGACGTATATAGATGATCTCTTTTTGATTTTGCAAGATGGAGAAACTTTCTTGGAGACATGGATTAAATCTCTTAATGAGATGAACAGACCATCAGATTCCAGCACACTGTGAATGCTGACTCAGTTGACTATCTTGATGTGAGGGTGTTCAAGACTGATGACACATTAGGCACTACCTTATTTAGGAAAAATACTGATTGGAACTCCATTCTACACGCAAAAAGCTGTCATCAGTTAGCCCTGATCCGGAATATTCTGAAAGCGCAATATCAGCTTGATTAGGAACAATACCGATGATAACAGATGTAACATATAAATGTGTGAGATGACACAGAGGTTTTTACAACGTGGCTATAGACAAAAAGATCTGCGAGCTATGCGTGAACAAGCCATGCAGTCAAGAGAAATACAGGACACTACAGAATGGAATACCACTCCACAACTCACATTTGTCACGTCCTACACTCCTGATCAATATCAGATCACTAAGGCCATTAAGAAGGAATGGAAACTGATCCAATCATATTCTAGACTACCATTCACCCAATGGATAGCACCATGGCTTGCATACCGCAGAGGGAGGAGCTTGAGGGATTTACTGATGAATACTGACATAACTCTGATGAATAATAAAGAATCCTGGCTCAAGAAGAAGAATGGTTGCTTTAAACGTACCAGTTGTGTGACATGCAATAGTATGCACACTGGAATTGGATTTCAACACCCAGACTGCAGGAAGAAATATAAAATCAATTTCTTCTTGACCTGCACTACTCAATATATAATCTCCTCAATTGCCCCTGCGGCAAGTTTTACACAGGTAAAACCACTGTCGATGCCAGAGTGAGGATGGCAAACTATCGCTCGAGTATTAGAACTGCCCTAAACACTGGCAAATCTGATCAACCGTTGGCTTATCATTTTATGGAAGCAAGCCACACAGTCAAAGATCTTAGGTTCAGGATCATTGGTCACGTACCGGTTCCAAGAAGAGCAGGCAACAGGTCCAAACTCCTTCTGCAAAAGGAGGCCAGATGGATACATGAACTAGTCACCTTAGCCCCGAGGGGGCTTAATGACCACACTGGCTGGCAGTGATTTTTTATTAAGTTCTCTGTGATCCTGGCTTTTATCTGATCTGATCCTGTATTGAGAGTCCAGTTTCCATGCAGGCTTGATTTTTACTTGCCTGCTGACTATGAGAGCCCGCTGATCCAGTTGTGTTCTGAACCCATTTTTAATGTCCTATTTGCCAAGTCTTATGTGTTAGACCTAATAGCACTGCCTTTCCATGCTTTAACCACTCTTGGATGGCTGACCATTTCTTTATTCTTTAGACCTTTTTAGCCATTATATTGGCTGTTTAATTAGTATCAGCATTGTTGGTCTTTATGTTATGAGTTTTGTTTTTATTTTTTATCTTTATTCTCTCTCTCTCTCTCTCTCTCTCTCTCTCTCTCTCTCTCTCTCTCTCTCTCTCTCTCTCTCTCTCTCTCTCTATATATATATATATATATATATATATATATATATGTGTTTTTAAAATGCTCACTTCACTTACATTCACTACACTGCTGGTTATATCCCTCTCCATATGATGATCTTGGTTTGTATACATTGTGTTGATGCCCCCTGTGTGTTTTGGTGCGTGATGGTCTCCGTTTTTCCCTTTTGACTGTGTTGGCGACTAGTAGAGCCCCTTGTTTATTTGCTCTGGTGTTTTTGGATATGCTGAGTAGCATATCTGGTATTCCAGTATATACCAGGAGTATGGTATTTATAGTGGCTATTATCTGGTTACCAGTTCTCAGCAAGATATAAAGAAACAAGAAGAAGGCACATAGTGTAACTCTGTTAAGCAAATTTATTGATTTGAAAATAAAACGATTTGCACTTACATTTAATGCCCTCAATCCTTGATGAGGTAAGCATTCAAACATATACACATATATAAAGTTGTTTTTGACTGATGTTGTACAAAGTTCTCCTCTTTTTCAATTGATAGATAATTTAGACCCAATCCCAGGTCTCTTCTTTAAAATTCAAAACTGTTTTAAACTGTTTTATTTTCAACTCTTTTGCTTAACAGAGTTACACTATGTGCCTTCTTCTTGTTTCTTTATATCTTGCTGAAAACTGGTAACCAGAGAATATCCACTATAAACACCATACTCCTGGGAGACACTAAGACTCATCATCACAGGGAAAGCAGGAAGTTTCTACAAGAAAAACGTCACAAAAAAAGATTACAGAGATATACCGACCTAGAGGCTCAGAAAAATTCCCTATTGGAAAGGTTCAACGGAGGAGAATAACCACAGACCAAGGACTGGACCAGTATTGTTTTTTTCGTGTACATACATTACCTCATATGATTGGGGTAATCTCTGGTAAGAAGAAAACCTTTTACCAGCAATATTATTGCCTTTGCATTTTTTGGACTTTATATTATTAATTATTAATTATTATACATCCTTCATAGCCTATTTTTGTCTTATCAGTTATATGGAACTATAGTATTGAGTAACTGAATAATCAAGTTGTATATTTGTGCGCTGAAGTTCTATTAATTTGTCTTCTTGTTTATGAATATATAAATATATATATATAGAAACTTTGGTGAAAGAAGAGGCAATCACAGGTCTTAATAGTTTCATAAAATTAAAAAAACTTTATTGTTGTTAGTTATTCATCAATTAATTCAGTCAACGTTTTGGTCATTGCAGGGACCCTCGTCAAGACTGTATCTTAAATGTAGTTGAACATAAAGCTGCAACTACATTTAAGATACAGCCTTGAAGAAGGCATACCCGCGTCCTCAATGTGTGACCTGTGTACGCATCTCCATGACAATGGATGCCATTTTATGACTTCACCACGCAATACGGCCATGCGGTTTGGGCCTCAGTGTCTGTTGCGATAAGGTTGCTACGACTACAGTCACACGTTGATGACGTGGGTACGCCTTAGATTGCGATCAGCTGGTGGTTTTGCTGATAGCGGTTCTCACAGCCTATCAGGATATGGGGTAGGGGTATATTAGCACTGCTTTTGGTGATATGTTGTCTGCCTGTGGTGTGTGGTATTCTTATGTGACCAATGCCTACGTGAGAGGCCGAAATGTTATATTTCTGACACATTAAAGGTGTTTGTTTGAATCTCTTCGTGCTGGCTCAATTATTGATGATATTCTAGGATTTACACTGGATCCTGGTTCTCAGCTACTTTTTCTTATATATATATATATACAGAGAGAGAGAGAGAGAGAGAGATACATACATACATACATTTGATCCGTTATCAGTCAATCCCAATATCAAAACGTACATGCGCCTGGTTACACAGGGGGCACAACCTATGTTGGAATCAAACGTTAAAACTAACATCAGCACAGAAGAGAGATCTGCTATTCTAAGCCCTTCTCAAGATCCAGAAATTGTCATAAGGCCAGCTGACAAGGGTGGCGCCACGGTCATCCTAGACTACAAAGACTACAGAGAGGACATCATGTTGCAGCTGATGGACACATCCCCCTTCAGTCCAGTACCTAAGGATCCAACTATGCCATTTTAATCTGAAATCAAGATTATCTTGTTTGAGGGTATAGAGAAAGGATGGATTGACCAGTCTACATTTGATTGGCTGATGGTAACACATCCTATTACCCCAATACTATACACAATACCCATAATCCACAAGAGACTTGAGAAACCTCCTGGCTGACCGATTCTCTCCGCAGGGGATCTTTACTTTGGACTATATCTATATGGGTAGATTCATCTCTTCACCCCTGGTGGGTAGGATGTCCTCATACATAAAAGTATTTATCAGACATGATCAAGTTTATTGCAGACATTCTGAGCATTTGAGCTTCAGATTGGCTCATGAAAATGGATGTCAACAGCCTGTACACTATCATACCACATAATTATGGAGTAGCTGCAGTAGAGAAAGCATTGTTGAGATATCCATATATTGGACCTGAACCTGAATACAATTGTAAGATTCTGTACATATGTCTAATGCATAGCTATTTCAGATTCAAATCTACATTCTACCAACAACTTACAGGCACAGCAATGGGGTCAAGCATGACCCCATCTTATGCTAACATCTTCATGGAGAGTTTTGAAACATAAGTAATGAGAATTTATGAGAATACCAGTGTGTCTTTTTTATTCATTTGGGTTGCTAGCAAAGAAGATCTTGAGATTTGGGTCACTGAGCTCAACAACCTGACAACCCCAGTGAAATTTAAGTTAACAAAGAATGTGGAGAAATCAATTTTCTTGATCTAAGAATTTTCAAAAAAGTATACAGTGTTGGCCACCACACTATATAAAAAAACTATTGATCGTAACTCTATACTATTGGCAAAGAGTAATCATCCAAGATCTCTTATTAGAGCAATTCCAAAAGCACAGCTCACAAGAACAATTCTTTATCAGAACTAGCATCAAACCAAGTGAATGAGATGTCAGTAAAGTTTCTGAAGAGTGGTTATGCACACCAGTTAATATCAGCTGTCAAAGATGATATAGGAATCAAAGATCAGGCCACACTACTTATGAAGAAGAAGCCATTAGAGGTACAAGAAAAGGTCACTGTAACTACGACCTATGGCTCTACATCCCACATACTGGCAGAGAGTATAAGTAAAAACTGGTGGATAGTTTAGTTGGATCCTCCCTTACCATTTGGTGAGCTTAGTACACAAACATAACAGCAACCTAAAGGATCTCTTAATGCAAACTGATCCGATACACTGTAACAAACAGGATAAATGGTTGAAGACAAAACAGACAAGGATCATTCAGATGTCCAAGTTGCACAATGTGCAATGCGATGATACAGAGTTCGTCCTTCAGACACCCACATAAAAATAAACAGTATCAGATCCCATTGAGTATCAAAAGGAGGAGGAGATATCTGGCTTCACCAGGCATTTTAGGCAATTCATGATAAATTAAAAGGTTTGGTTTGGGGGGATGATGGTCTTTAGAATCCTCCCAATATCTAATAACACCCTCTCCCAGAAGGTTTGAATGTGTGGGCATGTCCACCAGATATGCAGGAGAGTACCCTCTTCTTCACAACCTCACCAGCACTCCCCGTTTGTGTTAGGGTATATTTTCCTAAGCCTCTGAGGAGTCAGGTACCACCTTCTCAGAAATTTAAAGTGCATCTCCTGTAATCTAGCTGAGACAGAGTTTTTTCTAACTTTTTCAAAGATTTTCAGCCAGCCTTTGGTAGTTATGTCACTGTCCAAGTCTTTCTCATGTAAGATGGTAGTGTGGTCTCGTCTTTGACTGATAAGCTTGTACAGGAGTGATATTTGGTGTGTAAGGACATTCAATGTGGTGCAAAGACTCTCAAATGGTTTTTTTGCCTGTTCATTGTTGTCTTTTCTTTTTGTGTATTATAGAAGTAAGTTGTGCTGCTCTATACCAGGATGAGAATAACTGGTTGTACCACTCGGCCAGCTCAACCTGTGTCTTGAGCTTTCCCAGGTGGAGAAGGTTATATATACAGGAAAATGATATAGTGTAAGCATCACCTTGTGAGTGTGGTCTGTATGCTAAACCTATATCTGGGTTTTCCCGTATAGGTGTCAGAGGCGAGTGAGGGCTGGAGATATTGCTATTTACTCATATCAATTTATCCCATATTATAAACACTTCATCTATTAATGGGTATTTTTTAATCAGTGCTGGGCAACGCACTGGAGGCTTATAACTTTGCGAAATGGATCTAGTTGGGGGACTCCAAGACCTCTGGGCTTTATACCCTGCCAAATATAAGTCTCTATACCTGCATGTATTTGGTGCAATAAGTCTGATGCCAAGGATATAGGGATTGTCTGTAGTATGTACAGGACTCGGGGTAGAATATTCATTTTGATCACATTAATGCGGCCCATCCAGGAAATGTTTTTATTTTTCCAATTAGAAAGATTGCGTAGGATATAATTTCTTATGCTCTTGTAATTGAGTACCACTGTGAGGGTGATTCCTAGATATTTTAGTGTGTGAGCTGCTATTTTGATAGGGCAGTTATGTCTAAGGGAATCCCAGACCATGGGGGGCTTCGTGACATTCAGAATTTCCATTTTTGTTAGGTTTAAAAGAAAATCTGAGACAGCACCATACTCTGTGAACTCTTAGTGCTGCCTGAAGAGAGGGAATAGTCTCAGTTAAAGTCAGAAGTATGTCATCCACATACATTGCAAGTTTGTGCTTAGTGCCACCCACTACTATACCGTTAACCTCAGGATTATTACGAATCTTATTCGCTAGAACTTCTATAGTTAGAGCAAAGAGGAGCGGCGATAAGGGGCAGCCCTGTCTTGTCCCGTTATTAATTTTAAATGTCCTAGAGAGTATCCCATTCACCCTTATTTTCGCGTTAGGTGCAGAGTATAATGAAAATATTCTGTTAGTGAAGATAGGGCCAAATCCCAATTTGGATAGGGTGTGACCAGTTAACCTGGTCAAACGCCTTTTCTGTGTCTGATGAAACCAATGCTAGGGGTATAGAATTATTATGGGCATAAGCCATTAATTGAAGGACTTTCAGGGTGTTGTCTCATGCTTCGTGTGCTGTAATGAACCCCACTTGATCTGCGGAGACTTATTGGGGAAGGAATTTGTTTAAACGGTTGGCCAGGATCTTAGCTAGTATTTTAACATCTAAATTTAATAGCGATATTGGGCAGTAATTTTCAGGTTTATCTGTGGGTTTGTCTGCCTTAGGGATAACCACTATATAAGCTTAAAGCATAGTGCCTGGTAAGAGTGGGTTGTCAGCCAGCTGGTTAAAGATATTCATAAGATGTGGCATCAGTATATCTGAAAAGGTTTTGTAGTATTTTACTCCAAAGCTTTTGCCTGACGGTAGGTCCTTAATCGCTGCAAGGATTTCCTTGTTGGTAAATTGAGTCTCTAAGTAATCTGCATCTTCTTTTGATAACATGGGCATGGGTACGTTTTACAAGTATGCTAGTTAATTTGTTGGCCTTAATTGGCATTTTTTGAAGAACCTTTCCTGTTCACACACACTCACAGGAGGACCGTATTTGGGTACGATAGGGTGGATCCAGAGGGCTCTCCCTACAAGTTAATGACATTATTTCCCTAAGGTTTACTGGTGTCTGTCTGTACCGAATTACCTGGTTCTGCTATTATAATTAGGGATATATTGTATCTATGAAGGTTTTATCCTGCATGCTTCACTAGAGGGGGTAGTGTTCTTTCTTTTTTATTTTTAATTATCTTTTAAATATGGTGGGGCATGGTCCACATTTTTTTTTTTTTTTACCTATAGTTATTAAACGTTGTTTTATCATCACCTACACTCCACCACATATATATTGCAGATAACCACACCTCTCAAGTGTGCCAGGTAATGCTTCTTCTCTTTCTCCTGTTTTTTCAAACTTTTGAAAAATATTCCAAGGTCGCAAATTCTGAGGGTGGCTGAGAGTCAGGTTCCTCTTCTGTCTCCCTAGGGGTGTGAAGATGCTATAGAGACACATAAAAGTCTCTGAATATGTTAGCTACCGCTATGCCATCTTCTTTGGTGGTCCCGTTTTTGTCCACCATCTCGTAGACATATGCGCTATTGCATGAGCTAGGAGTCTACCCGCTCTGTTGCCTTGTTAAAAAAAATGCTGCCTAAGTATTAAGCTTTTGTTTTGGTGCTCTTCTTGTAGATAATGCATAAGGTTTGTTCTTGCTTGTGTCAAGGCTGACCCAAGTGCCTCGTCAGTCAGGTGCTCCTTATGAGCATTCTCTGTGCTTGCTACTTGATCTAGTAGTGCTTTGTATTGTGTTTCCTTTGTCTAGTGATGTTGGTCTTGTGTTTTATTAGTACCCCTCTGAGAACGCTCTTGTGTGCTTACCAAACAGTGGTACTATGCATGATTCCCTCAGTGTTAAGTGTGAAGTACTCTCTAAGTGTTTTTTGTAGTTCTATTCTCAAAATATGGTCTCCCAAGAGTGTTGTGTCATCTAACTTCCACACATATGGTGTTATTGGGGTGTTGGGTCACAATATTGAGCAGCTAACTGGTGCATGGTCTGACCATGTGATGGTATGGATATTGCTTTTTAAATTTAAATTTTTATTAGAGCTTTAGAGGATGTGTACTCAAAATCAAATCAGACAATTAAACAAAGAAAGCAATATATATTGTACAGAGTCTTCAATTTTTAACATTAACTAAAAATGTAGATCCTTATATCTTAACAAAAAAAAAGACTTCCTATTTTCATCATATTGCCAACTAGTAATATTTCCTCTTGCTTACATGTTATAAATTGTATTGCCATTTACCTACTCACTTCAAATTACTATGTTAAATAATAGCGTTAATTATACATACAAACTTCTGTATACAAATTAAATATAATACTTCAGTAAGCATATTATATCATCACATCGAGATTTTCCCCAAAAAACAATAAAGCAATACAGTTTATCTACATCCCCAGTCTAGCTCTATTTTCCAGACTTAACCTATATTCGATTAGGCTTGATCCACCTAATCCAAGTGAACTAGTCCTTACACAGGGTTGTATCTAGAATCATACTAATAATTACAATTTGGCGTGCTTGTAATTGCAGTTAAAACATAACACAAAACATACCATATAAATAAAAAGATACAAAAAAAAAAAAAGGAAAAAGGAAAAAGGGGGTTTTTCTCGCCCACCCCTCCCTGGGATTAATATTTAGTGATTTTCTAAATCCTCTGCAATAGACGATCCACATAGTTACATGTCAGGAATGGAGCTAAAAACTGAGCTTGAGTATTTTTATCATATGTCTTTATGAAACTATAACACTTGTTACAATATTTATATTTATATACGCTGTTCAGAACCTGCGGTACAGTCAAATTGTTCCATTACAGCTTGCTTAATCATTAAATGTATCAGATTATGGATTGATGGGGGCTTTTTATCTTTCCAATTTTTAAGAATTCCATAGCGACCTCCTAAAATCGTACAGTTAATAAACCGTACATTTAGTTGCCTACGAGTATCTGGGTCGACCAGAAAAAAAATATGTGTTTTCTCTAATTTGAATGGAACCTGTAATATTTAACTTAACCAATGGCGTATCTTGCCCCAGAACTGTTGCATTTTGGGGCACGACCAGAACATATGTAATATGTTGGCACTAGTGTTGGCACATCTAGCACAGCTGTGCTGTGAATTAGGGAACCATTTATTTAACGTGTCGGGTGAAATATAACTCCAATTTATCAATTTAAAATGGCTTTCTCGCCAACTCGCAGCCAATGTGGCGTTTTCTACTTTCTGAATACTTCTAATTATATCTTCCTTATTTAAGTCTTGAACTTCTGGGGACCAAGAGGAAACCATCCTTTGGAGATTCTTCTTTCCTAGCTGCTCTAATATCAATTTAAGCCAATATTTTAAAGAACGAATACCAGCTGAATATGAAATTATGCCCGAATGTATACCAGTATTTATCCATGTATGATTTGGTCTCCTAATTATTGAATTATACCAATGTCGTACTTGTAAGTACGCATAGAAATCTGAATTAACTAGGTCAAATTGATGCTTAACCTCTGCAAATGAAAAAATATTGGAACCTCCAGGGTCTTTTAATTGAAATATATATTTTAGGCCTTTATTGGCCCATACTTTAAATAATTTGTTATTGATTCCTTCTACAAAAAAGGTGTTCCCAACTATTGGTAATCGATTAGAGACTGAGTGATCTACTTTTAGCCAATTACATATGTGATACCAAGCTTTAATAATAACATATAAAGTTGGGTATTTTTTATGTTAACTGGTAAATTCTTTGGGGCCTAGTTATCAAGCCGTCAACCTCAAATACGCTGGAATTCCGCATCGTATTTGTGGCGAGGCTGATACGCCTTAGTTATCAAAGGCTCGAGACCGGCAAAAGTAGAATTTTGTGACGTAAGCATCGATCCGCCGGACTCAGTCCGACACAGATCGATTCTTACGTCACTCCAGATGTTCCGCACACAAGTGCGGCACATTCTCACTACTTTTGCTAGTTATCAAAAAACTAGCAGGTACGCTCGGCACTTTTACGGCCCAGCGTACCTGGTTTTCAATCTGCCACCCCTGGAGGCGGCGGATCCCATAGGAATCAATGGGAGTCTGACCATAGCGAAAGTACAAGTTCGCTGCTGACAGACATCCCATTGATTTCTATGGGAGCTGTCTACACCTAACACCCTAACATGTACCCCGAGTCTAAACACCACTAATCTGTCCCCCCCTACACCGCCGCAACTAAATAAAGTTATTACCCCCTAAACCGCCGCTCCCGGAGCCCACCGCAAGCTACTCTATACATATTAACCCCTAAACCGCCGCTCCCGGAGCCCACCGCAACTATAATAAATTTATTAACCCCTAAACTGCCGCTCCCTGAACCCGCCGCAACCTATATTAAATGTATTAACCCCTAATCTGCCCCCCCTACACCGTCGCCACCTATAATAAATTTATTAACCCCTATCATGCCCCCCCTACACCGTTGCCACCTATAATAAATTTATTAACCCCTATCCTGCCCCCCACTACGCCGCCGCCACTGTAATAAAATTATTAACCCCTAAACCTAAGTCTAACCCTAACCCTAACGCCCCCCTAACTTAAATATTAATTAAATAAATCTAACTAAATTGAGGGGACGCCATCTTGGATGACGTCCCTTAAAGGAGCCGTCATTCGTCGTAGTCCGTCGGTGAAGAAGGTGGTTCCGCGTCGGCGGAAGGAAGATTCAAGACCCGGCTTGGAAGATGACTTCGCCCGGATAGAAGACCTCTTCAGCGCCTCTTTGAAGATGACATCGGCCGGATCGAAGACTTTTCTTCAGCGCCGCCTGGAAGATGACTTCATCGGATGGAAGATTTCTTCAGCGCCGCTTGGAGGATTAACTTCTTCCGCTCCGGATGTCCTCTTCAGTTCCATCGGTGGCTCGGCTGAGTGAAGACAACTAAAGGTAGGATGATCTTCAGGGGATTAGTGTTAGGTTTTTGTAAGGGGGGTTTGGGTTAGATTAGGGGTATGTGGGTGGTGGGTTTTAATGTTGGGGGGGGTTGTATTTTTCTTTTACAGGCAAAAGTGCTGTTTTCTTTGGGGCATGCCCCCACAAATGGCCCTTTTAAGGGCTGGTAAGGTAAAAGAGCTTTGAAATTTATTTAATTTAGAATAGGGTAGGGATTTTTTTTATTTTGGGGGGGTTTGTTATTTTATTAGGGGGCTTAGATTAGGTGTAAGTAGCTTAAAATTGTTGTAATATTTTTAACATGTTTGTAACTTATTTTTTTATTTTTTTGTAACTTAGCTTTTTTTATTTTTTGTACTTTAGTTAGTTTATGTAATTGTATTTAATTGTAGTTATTTGTAGGTAGTTTATTTAATTAATTTAATGATAGTGTAGTATTAGGTTTAATTGTAACTTAGGTTAGGATTTATTTTACATGTAATTTTGTATTTCTTTTAGCTAGGTAGTTTTTAAATAGTTAATAACTATTTAATAACTATTCTAACTAGCTAAAATAAATACAAAGTTACCTGTAAAATAAATATAAATCCTAAGATAGCTACAATATAATTATTAATTATATTGTAGCTATCTTAGGGTTTATTTTACAGGTAAGTATTTATTTTTAAATAGGAATAATTTATTAAAGTATAGTGTAGTGTTAGGTGTAATTATAACTTAGGTTAGGATTTATTTTACAGGTAAATTTCTATTTATTTTAGCTAGGTAGCTATTAAATAGTTAATAACTATTTAATAGCTATTGTACCTGGTTAAAATAAATTGAAAGGTACCTGTAAAATAAAAATAAATCCTAAGATAGCTAGAATATAATTATTATTTATATTGTAGCTCTATTAGGGTTTATTTTAAAGGTAAGTATTCAGTTTTAAATAGGATTCATTTAGTTAATAAGAGTTAATTTATTTAGATTTATTTAATATTTAAGTTAGGGGGGTGTTAGGGTTAGGGTTAGACTTAGGTTTAGGGGTTAATCATTTAATACAGTGGCGGCGGTGTAGTGGGGGGCAGGATAGGGGTTAATAAATGTATTATAGGTGGCGACGGTGTAGGGGGGGCAGGATAGGGGTTAATAGGTTTAATATAGGTTGCGGCGGGTTCAGGGAGCGGCGGTTTAGGGGTTAAACTATTTATTTAGTTGCGGAGAGGTGCGGGATCAGCAGGATAGGGGTTAATAATTTTATAATAGAGGGCGACGGTGTAGGGGGGGCAGAATAGGGGTTACTAGGTATACTGTAGGTGTCAGCGGTGTCCGGGAGCGGCGGTTTAGGGGTTAATACATTTATAAGAGTTGCGGCAGGGTCTAGGAGCGGCGGTTTAGGGGTTAATACATTTATAAGAGTTGCGGCGGGGTCTAGGAGCGGCGGTTTAGGGGTTAATACATTTATAAGAGTTGCGGCGGGGTCTAGGAGCGGCGGTTTAGGGGTTAGTAACTTTATTGAGTTGCGGGAGGCTCCGGGGGCGCCGGTATAGGGGGTAGAACAGTGTAGTTAGTGTGAGTGCTTAGTGACAGGCTAGCAATAAAGCTGGGAAAAAGCCGAAGGGCAGCGAGATCGGATGAGTGATAACTGTCACAGTCTGCTGCTCATCGCCCCGCGGCTTTTTGACAGCTTTATTTGATAACTTAGGCGTATTTTTTCAGGTCCGCGGCGGCGATGTGAGGCGAGCTTAGGCGGGCGTATTGGGCCGGCGAAGCCAGAAAAGTAGACGGCTTGATAACTACCCCCCTTTGGGTGGCAGTGTAAAAGCGCTTGTAAAGAGTATGGGGATGCTATATATTCCTCTGCCACTAACGATGCAATATAGTTACCTTGCGTAAACCAGTTCAATGCCACTTTTCCAAGGCAGATATTGTTATATATCTCAAGCGAAGGGAGTGTATATTTGGTCTGCATTAAGGTATTCAGTGCTATTTTCCTACGTCCTTTTCCCCATATAAACCATCTAAAATTTTCCCTTTTGCTAGTTCAAAGCTATTTGTTCTCATTCCATTAATTAATAAGGTTGATGATGCTTTACTATACATAGCTTTAATACATTTTGGAAATTGATTCTTGATCCCAAATTGTCCTAGAGTAACAAAATGATGGTCCCATATTATCGAATCAAATGCTTTTTGGGCATCGATTGATAATATAGCCGAGTTATGTAAGGACCTTTTCTTCCTCTCATTTTTAGGTATATTCGCACAAGCATCTAATAATAGAGAAACGTTACGTAGATTAGCTGATGGATTACGATTGGGCATGAATCCAGTTTGATCTATATTTATTAAAGAATCAATAATTTTTTTGAGTCTCTTGGCCAATATGCTTGTAAATAGTTTATAATCTTCGTTCAATAATGAAATGGGTCTGTAAGAATCTATAGTTTCAGGGTTTTTCCCTTTTTTGAGTATTAGTGTTGTTAATGACTCTGTAAAATATCTTGATGGAACTCCTCCTTTGATAAGATAATTATTAAAAAGATTCATCAAGCTGGGGGCAATCTGGTCTTTTAATATTTTATAGAATTCTCCCGGTAACAGATCCGGTCCTGATGCCTTATTAAGTTTTATATTGTCTATTGCATATTGTACCTCTAAAAGCGAAATTGGCAAATTTAATAATTGTAAGCTTTCTGCGTTTATCTGCGGGAGAGAGATATCCTGCCAAAATATACACTTATTTGTTACTTCTGAGGAGGAATATAGATTTTTAAAAAATGAAAAAATGAATCTCTTATCTTATCAGGTTCTGTAATATTTTTGTCCCCCACTTTAATACTTTTAATAGGATTTTGTTTCCCCTTAATCTTGGCACAGTTTGCTAACAAGCAGTATTTACAAAAAGCGGGTCTCAGGCGGAAAGTTGCAAAACAAAAAGCACCTTTATTGTGGTCAACACATGGAAAGATAAAAAAATATAATATAAAACAAACTACATGTAGGCAAGGATTTGCAGACGCGTTTTGGTTCACGCCTTCATCTGTGACCTATATACCATATAATGCTAAGCATGTATATACCCTAAGGTCAGAGCTGATTGGTTGATTGATAGATTGAACAATTAATGGCTGAAACTGTGAAAACTCCCTCTGGACTTTTAACCCCTAGAAAAGAATATGCTGATAGTGGTTAGACATAATAATACAAAGGATGACAATGAACAGCATGATATAATAGAAACACCCTGTATACTAGGTATTATTGAAATGTGTTATATGCTCTAATCTTGGGACACTTGTGATAATAAATAACCACAGATAACTTTCCTTAATATATATGAAAAAAACAGTTCTTGAACCAATATTAATGTTGCCCTTTATGTTCTCATGATCATATTAATATATACTTTTATCAATAAAGGTTGCTAATACTAGATATCAGTATTCATATTTTAATATAAGGAAAAATGAAAATAAAACTAATCAGACCTCAAGTTTTAACGCAGTTGGTACACAAAAACAATAAGTTGCCATAAAACATGTTTCTTAATATATAAATTGTAAAGTTTCTTAAACTGCTGATCATACTGTTTCTTGTATGTTAATAATGGTGTCAATATGTAACCTCTTCAAGTGAGGTGTTAATACTAAATAGCGCCAACTTCTTTATTCCAATGTATATAAAGAAAAATCATTATTATTGCTTAACATATTGTTCATATTGCTAAGCTCTGGGAAAAGAGAAGAACCAGGTCATCAAGTTTTAGCGGCGTTGGAGAGAGGGTGAATAGATAAAGCCAAAAATTAGAATGAAATAAACACCCTACAGTCCACTCTCACATTAAACATAGAGTCAACCCCATTCTCATATTCTCCCAGCAACTGGACAAAAAAATGAAAGAATGAAAGCAACAATAACAGGAGCTATCTATCAGTATCATTATCAACTTCTATTTAACATAGCCTCATAAATATGGATATTGAGCTATAGTATGTCTAACCTCAGCAACCCAATGAGTCTAAAATCCTATGTCCAGACGTTAATAATGTCTGAATCAATATTAAAGCCTAAGGGTACTCTCGTTCTCAGAACAAAAATCCAAAAGGCTTCTCTTTTGGAAAGAATTTCATCCAGATTTCCCCCTCGTTGGGGACGACAGATTTTTTCAATCACAAGCCATTTGATTGTGTCCACCTTACAGTCATGTTTGACAATAAAGTGTTCCGCCAATGCTGAACATGGAGTAACATTAGAGATATCATTGAGGTGTTCCCTGATCCTCTCTCGGGCTTCCCTAGTAGTCATACCTACATACTGTAGGTTACATGATTGACATCTGATCAAATACAAACATATCAACATATTTATTCCTACAATTGGAAAAATTATCCAAAATGTATATTCTTTGGGTGACACAGGATTGAAATTGCTTAGTAACCATAGCATGACCGCAAGCTTTGCAATTGGTTTTACCACATTTAAAGTGGCCTTTGAACATCAACCAGTTGTCTTTTTGAGCCTGACTGCAGATCATGCTAGGTGACAAGCAGTTTCCTAAGGTTTGATTACGTCTTGAGACGAAACGAAAACCTTTTTTAACAATAGGATTCAAAAGTGCGTCTCCCATAAGTATGGGTAAATTCTGTTTGACAATATTAATTATAGAGTAATACTGTCTACTATATCTTGTACCAAAGATGATTTTATCATCTTGTGTAACTAGTTTGTCAGACCTAGACCTAGGTTTGTCCTTTAAGAGAGTTGACCTGTCCAAAGCTTGTACCTGTGATGTAGCTTTTTCTATCATAGACATTTCATACCCTCGTTCAATGAATTTCTGTTTCAACAAGGCACTCTATGACAAGAAAGTTTCATTGTTGGAACAATTTCGTTTTAATCTGATAAATTCACCCTTTATCATACCAAAGCCCGTGCACTTTGGATGCAAACTCTTTGCATGCAAAAGGGCATTGGACTTAATTGGTTTAGAGTAGAGCTCAGTATAGATGACACTGTTCCAAGAATCACCTATAAGTGTAAGATCAAGATATGGAATCTTAATAGGATCACAAGTATGCGTGAAGCTCAAACCACATCTGTTTACATTAAGTGATGCAACAAACTCATCAGCTTCTTGAGCTGTACCTACCCAGATAAAGAGCAAATTGTCAATGTAACGCCTGTAGAATTTGATACATTGACAAAAAGAGTTTTCCTGTCCATAAACATGGAACAGCTCCCACCAACCCATATACAGGTTGGCGTAGGAGGGGGCAAATTTTGCCCCCATAGCTGTTCCACGTTTCTGGAGGAAAAACTCATTTTCTAAAAGAAAATAATTGTGATTGAGTAAAAATTCTATCACATCAATAACATATCTCTTAAAATCCACTGAATAATTGCTAAACCTATCCAGAAAAAATCTTACAGCTTGTAGGCCCAAATTATGTGGAATGGCTGAGTACAGCCCAACAACATCCACAGTAAGCTACACATTGTCCTGAGACCAGTTTTCCTTATCCAATAGATTCAAAAGATGTTTGGTATCTTTGAGGAAGCTTGGGACAAGCTGAACTAAAGGTTGGAGAATACTGTCAATCCAGACCGACAAAGTTACAAAAGGGAACCAATGCCCGAGACTATGGGCCTACCCTTGACAGACTCTAGAGACTTGTGGACCTTTGGAAGGTGGTGAAAGATGGGAATAATAGGATCCTTTACATAAAGATAATCCTGAGTGTCATTATCAAAAAATCCTGCTTCTCTACCATCATCCAAAAGGTCATACACAAGTCTCTGGTAGTCTGAAGTTTTTTCCCAATTTTATATAAACATCAGTGTCATTGAGTTGACGATAGGCTTCATCAATGTAGTCCCCTCTGTTTAACACCACCACATTACCTCCCTTGTCCGCTTGTTTAATTATGATGTTAGAGTTGTCTTGCAGGGACTTAAGGGCTGTCTTCTGTACTAAAGACATATTTTGAGCCATTTTAGAGGTACTTAGACTATCATGCAGGTTTTGCAAATCCATTTCTACCTTCTTATGGAAAAGTTCCAAAGCACTACCCCTATTTTTGGTAGGATAGAAGATAGAAGGTGGTTTGAAACCTGCATGTGTACTCATGACCCCCAGTTTTGCCTTACTGGATTCAACTTCCAATTCTAAGAGAGACATATAGTTATGTACTTCATCAAATGACAGATCAATAGGTGAAACTTCCAAAGGACATAGGTCAGACTCATTATCTAAAGTACTAGAGGGGAGCATGTTTTGCTGTGCAAAAAACTTTTTTAATGTCAATTTACGTATAAACTTATTGACATCAATAATTGTGTCAAAAACATTAAAGTCTTCAGCTGGTACGAAACCTAATCCTAGCTGTAGTAATTGTTTCTGTTCATCTGTCAATTGATGTGAAGAGACATTAATTACTGTGTGACTTTGTACTTGTTTTTCTGGCAATTCCCTCTCAATCCATACTTTTTGTCTGCTTGTACTGACATGTTTACCCCTTCTCTTTCTTTTTCTAAACCTATGCCTTTTGTTCTCTGTTCCTTGGGAAAAACCTGTGTGGAAGCAGTTTGCTAACAGCTTGCCAATTTAATCCCCAAATCAGTGGAATCTAGCTCTGAATCTAAGATCTTTTAAGGTATTTTTCTGTTCCGTTACTATTTCCCATTCTGCTCTAGCTTTAATGTATCTATCCCAGTTCTCTTTGTTGGGAGTGCTAATATATGTATTATACCTGTTTTTTAAGTAACTTGAACATTCAATTTCTTTTCTATTTACTTCCTTCCTTTGCTTCACGGCATACATTCTTATATCCCCCCTTAACATTACTTTGGCTGCTTCCCAAAAAGTTTCCTCTTTGTTTATATATGTGTGGTTGGCTTGCTTATATGTATGCCATTGCTGAATCAGCCAGTTCTTAAATTTAAAATTAGATATATCCTATAGCTATATCATGAGAACCTTCCCCCCAATTTACTTTAAGTGAAATTATTGCGTGGTCTGATATTGTAAAGTCACCAATCTCAGCTTCGGGGTTTAATCCAAGCACTGCTGCTGAGACTAAAAAAAAATCAATTCTAGATAGTGACTTATATTTCTTGGATTCGCAGGTATATGCTCTTATATTAGGGTTATAGAGTCGCCATACATCGGTTAGTTTGAGATCTTTACGAATCTTCTTAAGTGATTTATTTGTTATCCTATTTCCGCTATTCATATCTGCGGTTCTCAATCTATCTAGATTATTAAATACCATATTGCAGTCACCTGCTATGATTATGTTAGAATCCATACATTCGTAGAGTTTGTTCTTAAATCTAACCAGAAGATTGGATCAGCCTTGTTTGGTCCATATACATTACATATTACAAAAATTCTGTCTCTGACTGATATTTTGATTATAATATATCTTTTTTTGGGGTCTATATCTTTGGATAGAATTTGATATTCCAAATTACGATGAAACAGTATTGCTACTCCCCTTTTTCTAGATGTACAAGGTGTTGCTATTACTTCTTGTACCCAATTTAACTTCTCATTTTCAGTTTTGGAAAGATGTGTCTCTTGAATTAGAGCTATATCTGCCTTGTTCTTCTTAATATCAGCTAGGATACATTTCCGTTTTATCGGACTAGTTATACCACCCACATTCCATGATATTATTTTAACATTGGCCATCACTAATGATTATCACTATGTCTCAAACCAGAGGGGATGGAGAGAGAGAATTTTTTTTTTTGTGGTATAAATACAATATATTGTGGGCCACAATATTGAGCAGCTAACTGGTGCATGGTCTGACCATGTGATGGTATGGATATTGCTGTTTCGGATCATCAAGAGGCCCGTTGGGTCTGCAAATAAATTATCAATGCGTGAGTATTTTCTATGGGGGTGAGAGTAGAATGTGAAGTTTTTGGTAGTGGGATGCATTTCTCGCCATATATTGTGTAAGGCCAATTCTTTTAGAGTGTTAGTCATACGCTTTATTATTTTGTGGGGAGTGCTGGAGATGCCGTTTGATGTTTCAAGATCAGGGTGTAAAGGCATATTAAGGTCACCTCCGAATAACAATACACCTCTCTGGGTTTCTAGAATCTTTTGGGTTATATCTTGGAGGAAGAGTAACTGTGTCTGGTTGGGAAAGTACACATTGACCAAACTAATTGGTCGCCTATAGAATGAGCCAGCCAGGATCAGATATCTGAACCCAGGGTCCTGTATTGCTTGAGTAAGCTTAAATGGCATATTGGTGCCAAAGAGTATTCCCACCCCATTTTTCTTGGAGGGACCTGATGCAAAGTAGGCAACCGGGTAATGGCGGCTCGACCATTTAGGTTTGTGTGACCTGGAGAAGTGTGTCTCCAGTAAGAAAATTATATCCATGCCCATTCTTTTTATGTCTCTTATGGCTATGGAGCGTCCACACCCATTCTTTTTATGTCTCTTATGGCTATGGAGCGTTTCCTGGGACTGTTAAGACCCCCTAGCATTTATTGTGATGAGCTCCACTGCTAGGTTTTTAATGTGGCTATGTAAGGGAGCCATTTTGGCAGGGGAGAAAAAAAAGGGGGGGTATAAGGGCAAGGGGTAGAGAGAAGGAAAGGTTTGGTGAGTGTAGAGCTAAGTGAGTACTAGAGTGCGAGTTGTTAGCTTGACCTATGGCTTGCGAACACTGATGCAGTGGGTGCAAATAGGCCACTATTAGTGAATTGGGTATAAAGGAAGGGAAGGGAGAAGATTTTGAATTTTTGCAGATTACAATCAATCACAAACCAACAATGTAATACAAACAAATAAACAGCAAATATGAGGGGAAGTTATACTAGAGTGTATGTCTGGGTATCTACTGGGAATGATGTGCTATATCGTATCGCACTTGCATGCTTAATGAGTGTTTTAACTTGTAGTGAAATCCTGAGTTCGCCTTTTCATTTACATTTATGACTAGGTGTTAATCAAGACTCAAGTCCTACAAAAAAAAGTGTGGGAACTCACCAAGACTTCCACCCCCTTACAATTAATATTGTTTTATACCCACACACACACACACACTGTTTTTATATGTATATAATCTATACATTTTGGTTAATGAAAGCAAATTAAAACCAAATAAAGGGTTGAATGGTTGCTTTTGGCCTGAGACTCCTCCTCTGTCTCACCCACTTAAGATGCAATAGTCCTATTTCTGCTGAGGGGAGCTAAATAACCCCAGAGCAAGCCACGAAGAAATGTAAAAACCATGTGTTCCACACAGTGTGGGGTGATCAAACAGCAGGATCGCTGACAGGCTTGCATTTAGTGTATTGTAGGAAGTGTTATTGCCCATTACTAGATGATCTCACTATCCCTCTAACTAGACTATGGTACAGCTCCTCCCACTAACAGCAGCAGTGTTTACTGGAGCATTTCTGGTCTCTTTCAGGGGGAAATTATTTCCACCTGCAAAAATAGTGCAGAAACTCCGTTCCCATGCGTTCCCGCTCGATTCAACCCCTGGTGTTAATGGTCAGTGTGCAGCTTAGAAGACAGTTCATTTCTAAGTTCACCCATTAAGGATGTTGCAGCGCATCCTGCAAACTGTCAAGGTATGCATCAGTTAATATGATCTGCTGCCATTTATGGTCAACCCCTTGTCATTCTGCTTTAACATGGTTGTTCTCAATAAGCTGTGCACAGTGTACCTACACATGTTGCAGCACAACAAATTCCTAATCTCTTGGAACAACTACAGTTAAACATTTTTGCGTTAACAAGAAAGGGGGAACATGCAAAAGTGGCAACATGAAGGATACACACTACATTACAATAAACTGGAACTTATCTGAGCAGGTCTCCTGCATACGTGCTGTCCAACAACCTGAGTGCCTATAGGGGCTATGAGCCTCTTCAGCACTAAAAGTTCAGTCCAACCTTATATGTATTCACTTCTGAGTCGATTGTCAACCCGGCAAATTTTCCTGTGGGACGGGTGCATTTCTTGAAGCTCTGCCATTTGCGCAGGGGTAGTCGGCGGTGCTCTGATGTCTGTGTCCAAGGCTTGGTTGAATGCTGGCAAGTCAGCAATGCTCCTGAAGATTACTGTGGAGTTGTCTTTAGAGACTATGACACTTGTAGGGAAGTCCCATCTGTACTGTATTCCCTGCTCTTTGAGGACGGTGGTGATATATCACAAGTCTCTCCTTTTCTGAAGTGTGGCTGGACAGAGGTTAAAGAAAACCTGAATATCGACTCCCTGGTACTCCAGCGGGTTCCTGGATCTGGCATGTTTGAGGATGTCTTCTTTATCTCTAAAGGACAGTAGCTTAATAATGAAGTACCTGGGTGGTGCTCTATTATGTGGTTTAGGCCACAGGGCCCGTTCTATTTTCACCTCCGCTGCTGATGGCTTGTTTTTGATGTATCTGAAGAGGTCTTGAATATAGGCATGTAAGGTAGGAGGATTTACTGATTCAGGGATCCCCCAAAGCCAGAGATTGTTTCTCCTGCTTCTATTCTCCAAATCCTCTATACGTTCAATCAGGTTATGTACTACCACCTCTTGGGACTGCAAATATCTAGATTGATGTTGAAGATCTGAGCATAAGCTCTCTTCTTTTTCCTCCATTTGCGTGTTATATCTTTCCTGAGTTCTCCAAACATAGATTTAACATCTAGCATAGCTTCTCTAATGTCTTCCTTAGAGGACAGATGTTTGAGATCCTCCTTGGTGAGATAGTCATGCTGACTTGGATCCATGCTGTGTACCTGGGCTGTAGTTAATTGCTTGTGGGAATCCTGTAGGTCTCTTACAGTGCTGAGGACAGGTTCTGACGTGATGAGATAGCTGTCCATATTAGAGGATTGTACACTTCTGGAATGCCTTGGATTTCTTTTATTTGGCATTACAGCACATATGATTTGTGTAGGCTGTTGTGGCCCTCTGTTTATAGTGGGTAACGTTTTATATACAGCAGAGTTATACTGTGATCTTGAGAAGAGTTAAGTTTAGGTGCAAATACTTGTAGCAGCCCTATTACATCTAGTGTTCCAGAAAGGCTGTCTTTGTGACTATGTTCCCTTTTTGTGCGCTGGGGTTAATCAGATCATAAGCTGGGTGTTATTTTTGTTGCCTTATAGCCCCCTATGAAATGTAAGTCTTATATCTTTATATTATTAGAATATAGAGATTAGTCACATACCCCACTTCACCAAGTGCTCTGCTTTTTGCTTCCCACGTGTAGCGAGGTTAGGCCTCACACAGAGAAGCAATGTGTGCTACACTTGTATTTTCAAGGCCTTAAAGCCAAGCAGATCCTGTAAAGTTCTCCGATGCAGGCAACAAGTTTTGTGGCTCTAATCTTTGTGGAGCATGGGCGGAACTAACATTCTGTCTGTCACCAGGGCAGTGTGGCTCCATTGCAGGCGGCTCTAATTTCGACTCAGCACCCAGCAAAAGCAGCCCCTGTAGATTAGTGGCTTTGTCACAGACTCTGTTGGCTGCTCAATCGGGAGATCGAAGCATCAGCCAGCAATAACGGTAAGTCGTAAGCCGTCACCCTTGCACCTATGCCGCTTACTTCCTTTGTGGTTGCTGCAATGTGTGGCCTTATGCAATACTGGGCCTTCATTTTAGCTGTTTCAGGCATGAGGTGATTCTTCTTTTGTTGTGGGCCATCCAGACCCACTTAGTAAGGCTCTTGGGTCACAGCAATTAGTGCCAGCTCAGTAGTCAATTGCACCAGTGTTCTTTCTTTTCCTGAATCTTCCTCCAGTCTGGGTTGTAGAGTAATAAGCGGTAGTTGTAATTTGACACTCATCAGGTTTGGCTATGACACTATATCAATTTTGTGTTGGGCAGTCCTGTTGGTGCCATCTAGGCAGGTCTCCTACTTCAGGTTTTTAGGAGTTTGATGGCTATTTAGTGCATAGATCTTTTTGTGAAAACACTGGGGGCTACGGAGCTCTCCTAATGTGCAGCCATCTACCAGCATGGCTAGGCTCCGTGCCCCAGGGATATGTTTTTGAATCCATTCAATTCTATGCAGGCAATGTATAGAATAGCCACCAGTGAGAACAATACACATCACTATGATTAATGCTATCATCGCTAATCTGAGATGGACACAGTGTTAGTTATACTTTATACTATATATACATAGGTTTTACATGGTGTTGCATCATTCGCTTATACATTTCCATCTGCCCTTATTTTTCAGTGGGTTATGGCCATTTGGATATTCGACTCGGCATGGGGGTTGCGATCGTGGAGAAAGGATCCACGCGCTCCAATTTTTACCAACATGACGGACATTATAATAGCACAGCGACCTGATTGGTTGTCCAAGAGAGTCGTCACAAATGGGCGTAGTGGTGAGTTTGTCTCAATCCCCTCCCCTACTGACTGCTAAAGTGATTGAAATGGTAACACCATTACATCTTGTTCTCGGTAATACGTGTCTGTTAACCCGTTTGATGAATCATGAGATATATGACATTATCCTATGAATACCATGCAATAGGTATCATGAAAATATCAGTAATGCTGTACCCAGTTTGTTTGCACAGTATATTATCAACACCATATATGAACAGCACATTAGGTGTATACACTATAATAAGTTTGTCTCACTAGCTTTTAGTAAGCATGGTTTATTGATATGAATGAAGGCTAAAATAAGCATTATCGCATGGTTTAATTTTTTTATTTTGTTAACATGATTACATTATTTTGATGATGTGTCATTAAACCACATGGTTAACCAAATCATTAATTAGTGGAACACTGAGGGGGAGGAGCTTTAAATTGTTATTAGTTAGATCACTTGTCACTGATTTTTTTTTTGTCTGAGGAAGGGGTGAAAACCTCAAAAAGTCACACTGTAAAAGAATTTGATTTATAAATCCAGAGAGTGCATTTTCCTGACATTTACATATACAGGTGGTCCTCGGTTTACGCCGGTTCAATTTGCGCAGTTTCAGAATAACAACCTTTTTTTTCAATCATGTGACTGCTATTGAATAGCTTTTGGAAAGCAATGCACTAATTAAAATAGCCAGTAGGTGGAGCTATCCGCTTGTTTTGCAGCAAAGTTATGCAACTTATCAGCTTTAAATGGATTTGTGTACACAGATCAGACAAGATCTATTGAGCAAAATTTAGCAGGCATTTCTCTATTATCCTCCTGTCCAGCAGCTTGAGGTGAGGTTAACTGCTTAATCACTACAGATTGAAATCCATAGAATAGGTGCAGACCCAATATTATCTAACATGCTAACAATGCAGAGAATTGTTTGCAGAAAAATGCAAGTAAAAAAACGTTTTTGTTCATTAAACTTAGTTTGATGATGATGCAGTCTGTTTGTGTAATTATTTTATTAGGTGATGTTTAGCAAATGTTTTTGTTCATTAAACTTAGTTTGATGATGATACAATCTATATTTCTTGGTTTATAATGCTGTTTAGCATTTAAAGTCTTCATTTCAAAGATTTAAATATAATGTATTAGGTGTTACTTATGATAATTTTGAGAGGGGCCTGGAACCTAACTCCCTCACTTCCCATTGACTTACATTATAAACTGGGTTTCAATTTACAACGGTTTCAATTTACAACCATTCCTCCTGGAACCTAACCCCGGCTTAAACTGAGAGCTACCTGTATATATATACATATATATATATATATATATATATATATATATATATATATATATATATATATATATATATATATATATATATATATATACACAGTATATATATATATATATACACAGTATATATATATATATATACACACTGTATTTATGCATAAATAGAACATATTCTTCTATGGGAAGAACATTGGAATGTAAAATGTGTATGTAGCCCTTCCTATTGAACATTTTCCTGTTGAACTTTTGCACCTGTATACATTCTGCAAGAGAAGTTCCCTAGGTAACTATTAGACTGGTTGGTCATGTGATCAACTGAAACTGAAAGAAGATTGTAAGACACAGGAGGAAGCAGACATGTCAGAGGAGTGAAGGTGTGTGTGAGGCCTGGCTGTGAGAGAGCTGCAGACTTCATCTTGTAAAGTAACAGCATTCCTATGCTGATTTAGTGTATGCTGCCAGCTGCAGTCTGACCCTGTGAGAGAGCTGCAGACTTCATCTTGTAAAGTAACAGCATTCCTCTGCTGATTTAGTGTATGCTGCCAGCTGCAGTCTGACCCTGTGAGAGACCTGTGGAGAAGAATGCAGACAAAGTAAATGACTGGCAAACCTTGGAGTTTTCTTTCAGCCTGTGCAGATGAATCCTGTTTAGTGGTAAGAAGTATCCTCTCCCCTTGTCATACTGACAGGGCATTCTGTCCATCACAGAAATTTCCTGTGGATTGCAGTTTCCTATGAGCTGTAACTGTTTAAATGCATGTGGATTACCTTAAAGGGCACCAACATTTCTGTGCACCAACTGGTACCCATCAGCCATTAGGGTGAAGCCCCTGAGGGTGGATTCGCAGGTGGTTTGGGAGGGTGCTGGGCCTGGTTAGAGAGAGTTGGTGTGTTAGTTAGCCACTGTATTTCTTGCCTTATTTTTTTATTTGCCATAATCCTTTAATACATGTTCATACTGTTTTACTGTTATTACTGTGTGTGTTGTAGTTATTTATTATGTTCCTGTCTGGGAAACCCATTCTTGCCCTGGATGCCCAGTCAGGTGGAGGCACTGCCACAGTCATGTACCCCAACCATTGCATCATGCAGTGATGATATGCCATGTACCCCCCTATAGTGAGATAAAACATGTCACCAAGTGCGTAGAGATTGTACTGGGAATAGAGATGGCTACAATCAGAGATATCCTGCATGATTCATACGGTCAAACTTACATGTTAGTATATTCCCATGCAGATTTGAGAGGCTGTCATAGGCCTACATGTCTATACCTTCTTGAAGCAGCTCCTGAAGGATGTCGCTTAGTGTACACTCTCCCTGATAAGGAGGAAGGGGTTACACTGCAGCAACCCTCCAGTATAGGCCAAAGAGACTTTAATGTATCAAGTTATTCCCAGATTCTGTCCCCTTTGTCAGAAAAACCCGCCAGGAGATTACCGGTTACCCCTGTAGAGACTGGGGCCATCCCCAAACGAAATGTCTACTTTTCCAGTGTGCAAGGGACAACTGCCCCTAAGACCCCAGATCTAGTGGTTCCCTCATCTCCAACATCCCCAAAACCAGGCGATTCCCTATTGAGAGCCACAAGTTCAGGAGAGAGTGAAATATCTGAAATACTGCAAAAAATCTCAGAAGCCATAGTAACAGCTACCCATACCCACAGTTACCGTAAGCTGAAAGTGTTTTCTGGGAATCAGCCTGTTACTGCCGGGGAGGAACCCTTTAAGGCCTGGAAGGATAATGATGTACAATTATTGGAAGAATGGTCTTGTATGGATAACATAAAAAAACAACGGATAATGGAAAGTCTTCGGTTCCCAGCTACGAATATGATAAGGCTGTTTAGGGGAGTGAATGAACAAGCTACCGCACAAGATTACCTGAAAGTTTTGCAGGATGCGTATGGAAAATCAGAGGACTCTGATGATCTATTAATCAAGTTCCTAGCCACTAAACAGAAGGAACATGAGAAAGCTTCAGACTATATCAATCGATTACAATTGTCACTGGGAAAACTGTTTCATAATGGAGCAGTCACTGCATCTGAGTTGGATGCTCGACTATCCAAACAAATTCAGAAGGGAGGCCTTAGCAATGATCCAGTCATGATCATGTTATGAGTTAAGTTGGATGATCAAGTCTTGTCCTATTCCACACTGATCCAAAAAGCAAAAATACTGGAGAACCAAATGTCCCCATCTCCTCCACAAAAAGGAAATTCTTCTAAAGCCACAGAGAAAGAGGATATGGGACTGTTCATCCTTAAAAAAAAAGGTAGCTGAATTAGAATTATTGTCTAAGTCATCGCCAAGAAGAACAGATTTTTCTCCTACCAGGAGGCAGCACCGCAGGGAGACCACAGGAAGGTTATTCCCAGAGGAACAGTCCCCCCGAGGGAACTGTTTTAAGTGTGGAAAATCAGGGCATTTCAAGCGGGAGTGTCCCACTAATTCATCAGTGGAAGTGCTAGCTATTGAGCTGGAGGAGGCTCAAGTTACCAGTCCTTTCAGGAAAAGAGAAAAAAAAAACCACACCCATGTTTTCTGTGGGGGCCAAGAACGGGCCCAAATCTCTGATACAGTTACAAATAGAAGATATTCATGCCTCGGCCTTGTTAGATACTGGATCCCAGGTCACCATCATTAATAGAGACTTCTATGACCATCATCTAAAACATATTCCCCTGGAGCCAGCAGGAGAGTGGCAGTTGTGGGGAGTGGGATCTCAGGCCCAGCCTGTAGAGGGATGTATAAGAGTGACAATAACCATTCCGCAGTTAAACACAGGAATGATCTGCCCTATGGAATTGGAAGCTCTTGTATGCTCCATGAAGAAAACAATGTGCGCCCCAATAATTTTGGGTACCAACGCAAGAACGGTGCAGGACATGTTCAGGGCCTACCTAACTGAAGTGGGAGATGTATCTCTAACCAGACTGATGGAAGTCAGCCCTGTTCTAGTGAAAGAGTGCCATCGACTAGCCCTACAAGCTAGACCAGGATCATGCCACTACTCAGGGAAAGAACCTTTATTTGTAAGGCCTGGAGAGACTAAGACTCTACGAGCCATAGCATCTATGCACCATGAAATATCAGGAGGAACCAGGCAATACCTCATTGAGTCCTTGCCTGAGGAGGATGCAAAAAAGGGTGGTCTCTCATACCTGAGGTGAAAGACTGGCAGAATCACTGGTGTAAAGATTTTCCCATAATGATAAGAAACTTAACACCCACAGAGATCAGAATTGATCGTCATCAGAAGATTGGTGTGATTCACTTGTTGGACCAAGTCTCTTCAGTAATGTCCGTAAAGGCAGAACAGGGAGGTGATCATGAAGGACCTATAGTTTTTGAACTGGAAGATTCTGCTCTACCACAAAAGTGGAGAGATTGCCTCCGATCCAAATTAGCTACTCGAGAGAAAGTCTTCTCCAGGAAAGAAATGGATGTGGGATGTGCAAAGAGTGCCACACATGCTATCAGACTTTCTGACCCAGCTCCTTTCAGAGAAAGATCAAGGAGAATACCCCCTCGAGATGTGGAAGATGTCCGGGATATACTCAAACAGATGGAAGAATCTGGCATTATTAAAGAGTCCAGAAGTCCATATGCCTCACCCATAATGGTAGTTAGGAAAAAGAATGGCACAGTCAGGCTCTGCATAGACTATCAGACTTTAAACAAAAGGACTGTGCCAGATCAATATACTCTGCCACGGATAGAAGATCTGCTAGATGCCCTTTCTGGAAGCCAGTGGTTCAGCGTCCTGGACTTGAGGTCTGGGTATTATCAGGTACCCATGAAGAAGGAGGATCAGGAAAAGACAGCTTTCATCTGTCCCTAGGGATTCTACAAGTTTACCAGGATGCCCCAAGGGGTCACTGGAGCTCCTGCCACCTTTCAAAGGCTGATGGAGAAGACTGTGGGGGATATGAATCCCAAAGAGTGCCTAGTCTATCTTGAGGACTTCATAGTGTTCGGAAGGACACCAGAAGAGCACAAACAGCGATTGCTGAAGGTGTTGGATCGACTCCAAGCAGAGGGTCTGAAATTATCAATAGACAAATGTCGGTTTTCCCAGAACTCTGTTACATATGTAGGTCACATTGTTTCCGCACAAGGTGTGACAACTGACCCGACCAAAATTGAAGCGGTGATGAACTGGCCCAGGCCAGATAGCATCAGTGAGCTGCGCTCATTTCTTGGATTCTGCGGTTACTACCGGAGGTTTGTGAAAGACTATTCAAAGATTGCTCGAGAGCTACACAACCTGTTAAAGACTACCTCTGCTATAGAGGGTGTTAAGGCGCCAAGTCCTAAAGACTCCTTTGGAAAGAAATGGACCTCAGGATGCGAAGAAGCCTTCTTAAGCTTGAAGAAAAGACTCACAGAAGCTCCTGTATTGGCATATGCAGATTCCGAGAAACCATATGTGCTCCATGTTGATGCCAGTATGGAAGGCCTAGGGGCCGTATTGCATCAGAGCTACCCGGAAGGGTTAAGACCAGTGGCCTACATAAGTAGAAGTCTAACTGGTGCAGAGAAAAACTATCCGGTCCATAAGCTAGAATTCTTGGCGCTCAAGTGGGCAATTGTGGACAAGTTACATGACTATTTATATGGAGCAACATTCGAGGTAAGTACGGATAACAATCCGCTTACTTATATTCAAACAACAGCAAAGCTGGATGCCACAGGGCATAGGTGGCTGGCAGCATTGTCAAACTATAGTTTCAGCCTTAAATACAAGCCAGGCCCTAAGAATGTCAGTGCGGATGCTCTGTCCCACAGAACTGGACTTTCTCCTCATGAAGAAAAGGAGGAATGGGAAGAAATCCCCGTGCTTGGGGTAGGAGCCCTGTGCCAAAGATATATAGTGGCTGAGAGGCAGGATGAGTTCTCTGAACTCAGAGGAATAGACTCCATATGTCACTCCCCAGAAGCCGTACCAGAGGTATTCTGTGCTCCAGCAGTGCTCCAACAGTGGTCTCACATAACAAATGAAGACAAGAAGAAAGCACAGTCACAGGACTGGTATATAGGGACAGTCCTCAAGGCAATGAGAGCCAAGAACCCTAAATTACTGAGCTCCCTTTCCATTGGACAAAGAGATTTGTACCAGAGAGAATGGAGTAAACTACATCTAGAAGATGGAATCCTTTATAGAATTATAAAATACCATGACCACCCTGGTCGAAAGCAGCTAGTGTTACCTCATAGATATTGGGGAATGGTCCTGAGAGCCCTCCATGATCAACATGGGAATCTTGGGGTAGACAAGACCTATGGCCTGGTACAAGACCGGTTCTATTGGCCTCACATGAGAGAACATGTTGAACATTATGTGAAGACCTGCAGAAGATGTATTCAGAGAAAGACTCTGCCTGTGAGAGCTGCCCCTATGGGCCACCTGAGAAGTACAGGACCCCTGGATCTTGTGTGCATGGACTATCTATGTATTGAGAATGATACTACCGGAATTGGGAATGTTCTGGTAGTAACAGACCATTTCACCAGATACGCTCAGGCTTTTCCCACTAAAGACCAGAAGGCTGTGACCGTAGCCAAGGTCCTCTGGCAGAAATATTTTGTACACTACGGTCTGCCCAATCGAATACATTCTGATCAAGGTAGAGACTTTGAGAGTAAGCTGATCAAAGAACTGTTGGATATGTTGCAGGTTCACAAGTCCAGAACAACACCCTACCACCCTGAGGGTGATGCCCAGCCTGAGCGTTTTAATAGGACACTCCTAGACATGCTCGGGACTCTGAAACAAGTGGAGAAGCAGTCCTGGAGTAAGCATGTAGAAGCCATGGTCCACACATATAATTGCACAAGGCATGAGTCTACAGGATTCTCACCCTATTTCCTAATGTTTGGAAGGGAAACTAGACTACAGATAGATGTCCGGTTGGGGGTGTCCCCAGATGGGACAAAGTCAGACTCTCACTTCCAGTATGTGAGGACCCTCAGACAAAACCTTCACAGTGCCTACGAGTTGGCCACTCAAGCTGCGGCAAAAATGGAGGAACGCAACAAAAGAATATACGATACCAAAGTGAAGCATCGGGAAGTCCAAGCGGGAGATAAGGTTCTCCTCCGGAATCTAGGGGTACCTGGGAAACACAAATTAGCAGACAGATGGAAGGATACCCTATTTGAAATTGTGTCTAAGCTAAAGGGCTGCCAGTGTATAATATAAAAGGCCCAGAAGGCCGGATCAAAGCTTGGCATAGGAACCATCTACTACCAATAGCCTATATTGACGAAGAGGAAGGGAGTAGTAGTGAATGGGAGAAAAGCACAACGGAGAGTCCTGAAAATTAGGTAGTAGAGACCCCAGAAGCTCTTAGTGCTGATGATCAATGGTGGTCTCCTCCTACTGACCACAGCACTTTCCTTCTCCTCTCTTAGCCTCCTCTACATTGAATCCCAACAGCCCCAACTTTGTGCCTGGGGCCCCAAAAAGAGACTCTTGTATCATGGGAAAGCCAGGGTCTCAAGCATCTGGTGACCTCCCACCCAAGTGGCCAGAGCTGTAGATTCCCAGGTACATTCTGGACTTCCTCAGAGAGAACAGAGACTGGGTACTAGAATATGACAGCCTCCCAGGGTTCTTACTTACGATCAAGTTGAAGAACCCAGTTATGTACATATGCCCCAGGTACAGTCTAAAATAGTGGATTTTATGTATGTGGTTGCGGACATTATGAATGTTGGAACCCCTCTGTACTAGAGTAAACTGTAAGATAGTTAACATTTGTTTATAGGACTGTTAGTGCATTTATTATTATTTATATGTTTTGTTTTTTCAATTTACCTCTTGGTGGAACCTTGCCTGTGGAAGGCAAGGATTTTACGACGGGGAGAATGTAGCCCTTCCTGTTGAACATTTTCCTGTTGAACTTTTGCACCTGTATACAGTCTGCAGGAGAAGTTCCCTAGGTAACTATTAGACTGGTTGGTCATGTGATCAAGTGAAACTGAAAGAATAGTGTAAGACACAGGAGGAAGCAGACATGTCAGAGCAGTGGAGGTGTGTGTGAGGCCTTGCTGTGAGAGAGCTGCAGACTTCATCTTGTAAAGTAACAGCATTCCTCTGCTGATTTAGTGTATGCTGCCAGCTGCAGTCTGACCCTGTGAGAGAGCTGCAGACTTCATCTTGTAAAGTAACAGCATTCCTCTGCTGATTTAGTGTATGCTGCCAGCTGCAGTCTGACCCTGTGAGAGAGCTGTGGAGAAGAATGCAGACAAAGTAAATGACTGGCAAACCTTGGAGTTTTCTTTCAGCTTGTGCAGATGAATCCTGTTTAGTGGTAAGAAGTATCCTCTCCCCTTGTCATACTGACAGGGCATTCTGTCCATCACAGAAACTTATAAACAGCTCTTCCTGTGGATTGCAGTTTCCTATGAGATGTAACAGTTTAAATGTATGTGGATTACCTTAAAGGGCCCAACATTTCTGTGCACCAACTGGTACCCATCAGCCATTAGGGTGAAGCCTGAGAGTGTGTTCACAGGTAGTTTGGGAGGGTGCTGGGCCTGGTTAGAGAGAGTTGGTGTGTTAGTTTTACTGTTATTACTGTGTGTGTTGTAGTTATTTATTATGTTCCTGTCTGGGAAACCCATTCTTGCCCTGGATGCCCAGTCAGGTGGAGGCACTGCCACAGTCATGTACCCCAACTCCCAGGTAGCGGAGACTCAGGATCAGCCTGCAGAGCACATGGAGATAGCTGGGGTAAAGACCCACAGGGGTAATTGTGGGCCTAGGCCAAACCCCGTTACATGTAATTCATGTCAGGTTAGTGCACTTGGTTAAACGTGATTGAGTTTGCGTGTGAGTAAAGGTGTTGTGATATTCCAAGTTTGGCTTTTTGCGTGTTGGGTTAGTGATTGTGAGAAAACCTTTTACTTTTAACTTGTAATACACATGCTACCCTACTATCTCAAAAAGCGGAATTAACGCACAAGCAGGAGTGATCAATAGCGCTCCATTCGTAATCTATCCCAATATGTCAGAGATTGGACTGGGTAAATCAGATGCTCTACAGGTTATATCTCAGTGACTTAAAATATATGTAGAATTCTGTAACAAATATCCTCTTGCTTAGAATTTATATGCAAAGGTTTGTTCCTGCTGGATTAAACACTTTAGGACAATTTATAAGAGAGAAACATTGATATACAGATTATTAAAAACTTTAGCTAAATTTTTAATCTAAATTGTGTGATATAGCACTACATTATCGTCATCAATTTTATAAAAAATAGTTTAAAATATATACAGTATACAGTCGGTTGTTTCACAAATGCAGTAAAAATAAATAAAAGTAGATGAAGTCATGTATGCAAAAATAAACTATAAGCAAACTATTATTCCAACTAAAAAAGTAATAGATATCAATAACGATTGATATAACCCAGAAACCACTTATTATTGTGCAAGATCAAGGCTTTGAGGAAGCATTGTACTGCCTACACTTCTCACTGCATGAACAGGTGCTTGTGCAACATTGCCCCTGTTCTCATGCAATCAATAGCGCAAGAGCAGGAACTGTTAATCACCCTAGGTTGACAAATCCTGGGTGATCTTAAACCGCTAGCTCATAGGTGATGGAGAGGTTAACCGCAGTTTCTTAACTATCAGTGAGTCTGCACCACAAAAGATCTCTGCTGTGCCAGAAGTGCCAAACCTAAAATCTCAAGAGTGTCATTCCCTCATTAGGTTTTCATAGGCATCCTTATGCATTCCACAATGGTATAAGCTTCATCAAAGATTGACTTCACGAAATAGGTTAAGGACACCATAAGAATGTCCAGTGTAAAAACTACAGAATCCACTAAGAACTAATGATATTTCCACTGCTGTACTTAAAGGGACAGTTAACACCTGGGGGCATATGTATCAAGCTCCGAATTGAAACAGCAGTTATGAAGGAGCGGTCACAAAGACTGCTGCTCCATAACCTGTCCGCCTGCTCTGAGCAGGTGGACAGACATCGCCACAATACAACCCGATCGAGTAAGATCGGGTTGATTGACACCCCCTGCTGGCGGCCTATTGGCCGCGAGTCTGCAGGGGGCGGTGTTGCACCAGCAGCTCTTGTGAGCTGCTGGTGCAATGCTGAATACGCCGAGCGTATATGTATCAAGGTCCGCCAGACCTTGATACATATGCCCCCTTGTGTTGCAAAATACCTTTGCGGCCCTCTTATCTTTTAAACCTTATAGCTTAAATGTATTTTTGATGTGTTACTACTTTTCTCTCGTAACAGTTAAATAGAGCTCTGAACTCACTCTAACCCGACATGCGCTAAATTTGATTTTGCTCAAGCGAACACGTTTACTTTTAACTCATAATATGCGCGCTATTTTTGTCACACGCAAAGAGCCGAGAAATACACAATGGGCGAGATTACATTTACAGCGCGACCCGTAATTTCCCCTTGCACATCAGGGTATACATAAACCCCGCCGGCAGTTCCTAAAGTGCCGTAAGTCGGATAAACTAGTGATGTCTAGAAATGAGCGTCAATACAAACATTTGGAGTCACCAGTGACTAACGGCACATAAGAAACTGCCGGCGCCTAAGAAAACATGCCTCCCAAAAATAAACCAGAAACGTAAAACCCTAATCTACCAAATAAAACCGTGGTCACCGGTCTTCAGTTCCAGGATTGCTGGTCTTCAGTTCCGCGGTCCTGGATGAAGATAGAAGAGGTCGCCACTTGGAAGAAGACTTCACCGCCAAACTTTAGGAACCGGTCGCCACTTGGAAGAAGACTTTGCCGCGGGACTTCCGGATATTAGTTATTGCGGTGGGGGATTGTGGTTGACAGGTACAGATATTGTGCATGTGTTAGGTGTTAGTTAATATTTTCAGGGAGTTACGCTGCTCACATACTCAGCGCAAGGCTTGCTGCGCCTGCCTATATGTGGCGAGGTGAAAATGGAGTAAACTTTCTCCATTTTTGCTGTGCAAGTCCTTGCGCTGAATATGTGATACCGATTTGCAACACGGTTATAAACTAGCTTATGGGAGTAAAAATAACGGCCAATGTGTGAAATATATGTGCTGCATTTATATGCAGCTCCGTGTATGTAATACCAAAATCGTGTAAAAACCGGTGGCGCTGGCTGTTGCGAGCAATGCCGCATATGTAATGGAGCCCGATATCGCTTCCCACTACAGTTAGCATGCCACTCATAATCTAGCCAAAAGTAAAGCAGATATAAAATGAACAAAAGTTTAGTGAAATTATATTTGCTGTACATCAGCAGTTAGGAAAATGCACACTCGTACTGAATTTTTGAAGGTCTTTTAATAGTTTTAACTGACTTTGCTTTAGGGGAAGTGTTGTTTGTAGTTATTATTTAGTGCTACATAAAACATGGTGGTGGCATTGTACATAAAATCAACAAGCTGCGAGGCACATATTTGGTTTCCACTTGATTAATTTATGTTTGTTTTAATATATTTTGGCATGTACATGTCTCCCTATAAGTTGTACAATATAAAACATTCTATAATCTATTTCTATAATTTTATATATATATATATATATATATATATATATATATATATATATATATATATATATATATGTTAACAATATAATAAAATCACTGAAATATTCTGATGTTCACGTTGTTGTGAATAAAATGTGCACATTATCAAGTCTAAAAAAGTCCATTTATTACCCATTCCCTAGTTTTGCATAGCCAACACAGTTATAATAATACAATCGTTACCTCTGTGATTACCTTGTATCCAAGTCTCTGCAAACTGCCCCTTATTTCAGTTATTTTGACAGACTTACATTTTAGCCAATCAGTGCTGGCTCCTAGGAACTCCACGTGTATGAGAACAGTGTTATCTATATGAAGCACATGAACTAACACCCTCTAGTGGTGAAAAACTGTCAAAATGCAGTGAGATAAGAGGCGGCCTTCAAGGACTTAGAAATTAGCATATGAACCTTCTAGGTTTAGCTTTCAACTAATAATACCAAGAGAACTAAGCAAAATTGGTGATAAAAGTAAATTTGAAAATTGTTTAAAATGACATGCCCTATCTGAATAATGAAAGTTTTTTTAGACTAGACTGTCCCTTTAACTGACGACTCTTATTCTGACTCTCAAAGATGACATGAGAAACAGACACTTAAAGAGACATTATACTTAGTTAAGCAGCTAAAAGGAATTAATTGTATTCAAAGTTGGTAAACACTCTTTCAAGTGGGCTGGGCTCTCTCTCTAACACTTCCACTGAAAGGTTTTTTTTCTGCTGATGTCTCTTGATAACATACGGCTAGATTACGAGTCTTGCGTTAGGCTTAAAAAGCAGCATTGGCCAGTCCCAACGCTGCTTTTTAACGCCCACTGGTATTACGAGTCTTGCAGATACAGGTGTACTGCTCACTTTTTGGGCCAGACTCGGAAATACCACAAATCCACTTACGTCAATTGCGTATCCTCTTTTTTCAATGGGACTTGCATAGCGCAGGTATTGCGAGTCTGCCAAAAGGTGGTACTGCATTTTAAAGTCAGTAGTTAAGAGTTTTACACTACAACGTTGTAGCATAAAACTCTTAACTAAAGTGCTAAAAAGTACACTAACACCCATAAACTACCTATTGACCCCTAAACCGAGGCCCCCCCCCCCCCCCCCCCCACATCGCAAACACTTAAAAAAAAAATTTTTAACCCGAACCGGACATCGCCGCCACTATAATAAATATATTAACCCCTAAACCGCCGCACTCCCGCCTCGCAAACACTAGTTAAATTGTATTAACCTCTAATCTGCCGTCCCTAACATCGCCGACACCTACCTACATTTATTAACCCCTAATCTGCCGCCCCCAACGTCACCGCCACTATATTAAAGTTATTAACCCCTAAATCTAAGTCTAACCCTAACCCCCCCCAACTTAAATATAATTTAAATAAACATAAATAAAATTCCTATCATTAACTAAATTATTCTTATTTAAAACTAAATACTTACCTATAAAATAAACCATAAGCTAGCTACAATATAACTAATAATGACATTATAGATGGTTTAGGGTTTATTTTTATTTTATAGGCAAATTTGTATTTATTTTAACTAGGTAGAATAGTTTCTAAATAGTTATTAACTATTTAATAAGCACCTAGCTAAAATAAATACAAAAGTACCTGTAAAATAAAACTGAACCTAAGTTACAATAACATCTAACACTACACTATAATTAAATTAATTCCCTAAATTAAATAAAATTATATAAAGTACAAACCCCCCCCACTAAATTACAGAAAATAAACAAATGACAAGATTTTTAAACTAATTACACCTAATCTAATCCCCCTAACAAAATAAAAAAGCCCCCCCAAAAATAAAAAGCCTTACCCTACACTAAATTACAAATAGCCCTTAAAGGGCATTTTGCAGTGCATTGCCCCAAAGTAATCAGCTCTTTTCCCTGTAAAAAAAAAATACAAATCCCCGACCAACATTAAAACCCACCTACCCACACAACCAACCCTACTCTAAAACCCACCCAATCCCCCCTTAAAAAAACCTAACACTAACCCCCTGAAGATCACCCTACAGGGAGACATCTTCATCCAACCGGGCAGAAGTGGTCCTCCAGACGGACAGAAGTCTTCATCCAGACGGCATCTTCTATCTTCATCCATCCGGCGCAGAGCGGGTCCATCTTCAAGACATCAGATGTCTTGAACATGGACCCGCTCCGCACCGGATGGATGAAGATAGAAGATGCCGTCTGGATGAAGACTTCTGCCCGTCTGGAGGACCACTTCTGCCCGGCTTGGATGAAGACTTCTGCCCATCTGGAGGACCACTTCCGCCCGGTTGGATGAAGATGTCTCCCGGTAGGGTGATCTTCAGGGGGTTAGTGTTAGGTTTTTTTAAGGGGGGATTGGGTGGGTTTTAGAGTAGGGTTAGTTGTGTGGGTGGTGGGTTTTAATGTTGGGGTAGGGATTTGTAATTTTTTTTACAGGTAAAAGAGCTGATTACTTTGGGGGCAATGCCCCGCAAAAGGTGCTTTTAAGGGCTATTTGTAATTTAGTGTAGGGTAGGGCTTTTTTTGGGGGGGGGGGGGGCTTTTTATTTTGTTAGGGGGATTAGATTAGGTGTAATTAGTTTAAAAATCTTGTAATTTGTTTATTATTTTCTGTAATTTAGTGTTTGTTTTGTTTTGTACTTTAGATAATTTTATTTAATTTAGGGAAATAATCTAATTATAGTTATAGTGTTAGGTGTAATTGTAACTTAGGTTAGGTTTTATTTTACAGGTACTTTTGTCTTTATTTTAGCTAAGTATAACTATTCTACCTAGTTAAAATAAATACAAACTTGCCTGTAAAATAAAAATAAACCCTAAGCTAGATACAATGTAACTATTAGTTATATTGTAGCTAGCCTAGGGTTTCTTTTATAGGTAAGGATTTAGTTTTAAATAGGAATAGTTTAGTTAATGATAGTAATTTTATTTAGATTTTTTTAAATTATATTTAAGTTAGGGGGTGTTAGGGTTAGACTTCGGTTTAGGGGTTAATAACTTTAATATAGTGGCAGCGATGTTGGGGGCGGAAGATTAGGGGTTAATAAGTGTAGGTAGGTTGTGACGACATTTGGGGGCGGCAGATTAGGGGTTAATAACATTATGTAGGTTTCGGCGATATTGGGGGCAGCAGATTAGGGGTTCATAAGTATAAAGTAGGTGGCAGCGGTGTCCGTAGCAGCACACTAGGGGTTAATAAGTGTAAGATTAGGGGTGTTTAAACTCGGGGTTCATGTTAGGGTGTTAGGTGTAGACATAAATGTATGGGGCTGCGTTAGGAGCTTTACGCTGCTTCTTTGCAGGTTTAAGGTTTTTTTTCAGCCGGCTCTCCCCCATTGATTCCTATGGGGAAATTGTGCACGAGCAAGTTCAGCCAGCTCACCGCTAACGTAAGCAGTGCTGGTATTGAGGTGAGATGTGGAGCAACATTTTGCTCTACGATCACTTTTTTACGGTTAACGCCGGGTTTGTAAAAACCTGTAATACCAGCGCTGTCTGTAAGTGAGGGGTGAGCATAAACTGCTCGTTAGCACCGCACAGCTTCTAACGCAAAACTCGTATTCTAGACGATAGTTTTTCACAGCAATGTGAAAGACTGGTGAAGAGTATGCCAAGGCCCATAAAAGCTGTGATTAAAAATCTAAATCACCAAATATTGATTAATGAACTAAGTTAAAACATTAGTATTGTGTTTTTTAAAATGAATATGAACCTGTTTTCTGTACACTATCTGAGGTCTGAAAACACTGCATCTTTTTTTATTAATTTAGCCAGTTGTCATTTTCAGCAAATAAATGCTCTAAATAACAATATACTGTATATATTGTTGACAGTTGGACCTAAAACTTTCATACTTGGATTTGTCACTCCATAATACTTTTTCCACTGATCTTCATTCCAATCTTTGTAAGCTTTAGCATATCTTAGCCTTTTCACCCTGTTCACCCTGAAGGGCTGCTACCCTTCCACAAAGACCATTCCTGATCAAGCTTCTTTGAACTGTAGAAGGAGGAACTTGGCATCCCAGTGAAAATGCCAAATGCTGAGCCAGGTCCTTGTTGGTTTTCTTCCGGTCTCTCAAAGAAGAAGCTCTGAGAAACTTCTTATCAGATTTTGAAAGTTTTCTTGACCTTGCAGTCCTTTTTTGTCACTGACCTCTCCTGATTCCTCCAATTTCTTTATAACATCTTGAATAATAAATCTGGGGTGTCGAGTTTGTTTGCTGATTCCCATTTGAGAGTGGCCTTGCTGATGCAAAAGTATGATTTTATGTCTGTCAAATGATGTGATTGAAAGCTGGTCTATTAGCAAGCTACCACTTAATTAAACTTATACCACATGTGTATGTAATATTCAAGCATGTCTTGCACAACCCTGGTGTAATAGACCTTTTTTTACAGCAGTCATTTTGACATGAAAAAGTAGGACACATACACGTGTTAGCAATGACATTAATTAGGGTTCCATTCCATTTAGGTTTACGAGAACCAGGGTCCTGCTATTGCTCAAGTGTAAGGGGAGGTCACACTAAATACTTGGCACTTTAGCCCATAGAAGCTTTTTATTTTTATTTTTTTCTGTTTTATAAAACTTCACACAAATATCCTGTATTTTCTGGTTGTATTCTAATAAACAGACAGAAATAATTATTTATGGTCATTATTACCACAAATCTAATGGTGGCCTAAGACTTTTGCACAGTACTATATATATGTATTTTGTGTATATATTATATAATATATACACAAAATACAAATGTTTCCTTGTTTCAAGCAGCTGGTTTACACAGTAGGAGACACTTTCATTACAAGGTCCATGTTGGGAACACGCTTCATCATGGTCTGTTTTCGCTATAAGGTGGTTTATGCCATGGAGTGCTAAATCCTGATTACAAGGTGGGTCGCTACTGTTTTCTTTGTTAAGTACCGCAAGAAGTTCTCTATGACCCAAAATATAAAGAAATATGGAGGATCGTGAGTAAATGATTGCCTATATTGAATGAAATTGCTGTTTGCAACAAATTGACTTGCATTAATATTTGTATTCATTTTGCAACATATAGCTGCTGCTTCATATCAACACGTACTCTGTAGTGAACTTGGATATATCTGTTATTTTTAATTTTAAAGGTTTTTATTGAGCTTTTTTAACATACAATAGAAAAAAATACGCAAGGAGAAATCATACAGAATCAGAAGTCAAAACAGGTTTTCATAATTATCAAGATGTAAAAAGACTAGGACATTGCCTTGATGAGTCGTTAGCCTCAGAGATGTCAAAGAAGTTCATCTTATCAAGTCCTTTGCAGACTTCTCCTGTCATGTTTATACAGCTCATTTTTAATTTTTTAGAATTAACAACATATTCTTAAATTATAATAGAAAAGAGCAATAGGGGTCCACCTCCTGGCCTCTGGCCCTTGAAGTGGTCCGTCAAGTTGTCACTTTGTGGGTGTTCAAAGTGTTTTTGTCAAAGTCTTGTACAGAGTATAGAGTGGAAGTTAAGAAAAGTTGTCCTAGAGCAGGAGAAGAGGGGGAAGATGGTTGACATTCAGAAAGAGTAAGAAAGAGGAAAAGGAAAGAGGGGGGGGGGAGGGAGGGGAGAAAGAAGGAAAAAAAAAAAGGGGGGGGGGTGGAGGGTATGTGTATTTTTTTTTTGTCCCTGTGTATTTTCAATGGGGAAGGGGGTTTCAGTTTTAATTTGGTGACTAAGTCGTAGGATTCCAGAGTTCCAGCATTGCCTCATATGTTTCCATATTTCCGTTTTTCATGTATTGGTATCTTTCTATCTGTAAGAGAGAAGAGACCTGGCCCTTCCAAATGGCTAATGTTGGGACCTCACAGGATTTCCATCTCTGTGGGATGAGGGTTTTGGCGCTATTCAGTAGAATGTACAGTAAGAGTTTTTTAGGTTTGTTTGAATCTTGGGCATATCTAGGAAAATAATGATACCGGGATCCATTTGCAATTTGATATCAAGTTTAGTATTTATCTCATGGATGACATCCGACCAGAAGGTGTCCAATTCTCTGCAAGACCACCAAATATGGAGCAGATCCACCCTTTCCCCGCATCCCCTCCAGCATTTTCCATTGCACTTTTTGTAGATATGTTGCAGTCTGGCAGGTGTTAAATACCACCTAGCCAAAAGCTTGAAATTCATCTCCATGACATTGGAGGAAATAGTGGCCCTTTTGTGGCATTCAAGAACCCTGTCCCATTCCTTCTGGCTGATCTCTCTGTCCAGGTCCACGGCCCATTTATGAGTGAACGAGGGATACTCAACTCCACTCCTAGTTAGTAAAATGTCATATATTTTAGATATAGTGTGGCTAGGCTGGTGTTGCTGTGCGCATAGGGACTCAAATCTGTTCAGTGGGCGACCAAACTCCTCCCTTTTTTGTGGGTCTGTATTATATGTGCCAATTGAGTGTAAGAAAACCAAGGGGGGAGGGGACCACCCTCTTCCCCAACGAAATCCTCTATTTGTACAAGTCTGCTACCCACAAGCACTTTTTTGATCGCATACTCCCGTGCCTGCGGGCATGGGCCCACGGGCATGGGGAGACCCGCTACTAGTATATCTGGGTTACAGACATACGGAGTCATAGGGGAGGGCGAGGTGGAAACGTGAGTGGATGTTTTGAGGATTTTGTCCCAGGTTTCAAACACTTCCTGCCACAACGGATGGCAAGAGATCTCAGTGGGCCTTGACCCTGGAGAAATCCAGGCCCAAATGCCTATGTTGTCAGTGCCAAGAAGCTCCCTGTCTAGCTGAATCCATCTCTTATCTGTCGAGTTATGGCACCACTCCATTATGCGCTGTAGCAGAATTGCCTGTCAATATACTTCAATGTTTGGTACCCCTAAACCTCCTCTGAGTCTAGGTAAGTACATAGTGGCTTTTGAAATACGCGATCTGATTTTTTGCCAAATGTATTGCCCTATGATATTCTGAAGGTTCGTGATGTAATGCCTTGGCAGTGGGATGGGCAATGTCTGCAATATATACAAGATTCGGGGTAGGATGTTCATCTTAATGACTTGAACCCTGCCAAGCCATGAAATCTGCTCCATCCAGAAAGATCCGCTGTTTTTCTTTCTAGTAGGGGCTTGTAGTTGATTGCGAATAAGTCTTTGGTATCTGCCGTTAAGTAGACACCTAAATACTTCATTTTTAGGGGTTGAATGACTAGTGGACTAGATGCCTTTAATCTGAGCATGTTTTCTGATGGTGCGGTAATATTAAGAATTTCTGATTTAGTTGCGTTTAAGTGAAAGTAGGAAAATCTTCCGTACTCTTCAAATTCCATCAGGAGTGCTGGAAGTGAGACCTCAGGATTTGACAGCGTGCACAAGATATCGTCGGCATATAATGCTAATTTGTGTTCTGAGTTATTAACCTTAATGCCAGAAATCCCAGGTTTAAGCCTGATCTTGTGTGCTAGGGCTTCGACCGACAGGGCGAACAGAATTGGGGATAGAGGGCAACCTTGTCTCGTCCCGTTAGTGATAGAAAATGAGTCCGACAGAATGTCGTTTACCCTCACTCGGGCGGTAGGTCTAGTATATCAGGCAAAGATTTTTAAGATAAAGGTGTCACTTATATTCATCTGTTTTAAGACAGAGCCGAGAAAGCCCCAACTGACCCTATCAAAGGCCTTCTCGGCATCTGTGGAGACTAGTATCAATTGGATCTGGGCTTTATGGGCATGGGAGATCAATTGCAATGTTCGGAGTGTATTGTCCCTCGCCTCCCTTCCCGGCACGAACCCAACTTGGTCCGGAGCCACCAGTTTGGTCAGAATCTTGTTGAGTCCATCAGCCAATATTCTTGCATACAGCTTCACGTCTATGTTAAGTAAAGATATTGATCTGAAGTTTTCCGGTCTCGTGGGAGGTTTACCTGGTTTAGGCAAAACTGTGATGTATGCCTCCAGCATGTGTTTAGAAAAGCCTCCCACGTCGTCAATACTGTTGAATAATTGTACGAGATGTGGAGTCAAGTCAGATGAGAACAATTTGTAATATTTGCTGCCAAACCCATCAGGTCCCGGGCTCTTTCCCAGGGGTATATGTTTAATATCCCCCGAGACCTCCTCGCACATGATTGGATGGTCCAGCCTGGCCGAGTCTGTCAGGTCTAGCTGAGGGAGGTGTAATCTAGAAGTGTACACGAGTGGGTCAAATGGATCCTGTGAGTCCTGGGTGGAACTAGTCACACCAGGTGATAGTTTTATATTGTATAATGTTTCATAATAGTTTCTGAAAGTTTCCACAATGGCAAAGCTGTCTGTCTTTGTGTTTCCTTCTTTATCCGTTATATTAAGTATGTAGGATTTCAAACGCCTGCGCCTAAGTGATCTAGCTAGTAAGCGGCCAGACTTGTTCCCATGCGTATAATAATACTGCTTAAGTGCTAATGTCTGCTTCTGTTGATCTAAGTGTAAGAAATCTCTCACATTTGTACGCGCCTGAGTCAGTGCCTCTGGATTCTGTTTATGTGCTGATTCTGAATCTGAGAGTGTTTGTAGCAGAGCGGCATACTTTTCTCTATGCATCTTACACAACCTAGCTTTATGTTTAATTAATATGCCTCTAACTACACATTTATGTGCCTCCCACCTCGTCATCTCCGCAATCACCTCGATAGAGTTGATTTGAAAGTATTCTACAATAGTTTTTTCCAGGTCTATATTGACCAGAGCATCATCTAGCAAGTGATCGTCTAACCGGCATTGGAATGGGACAAGAGGTGTCTCTGGCCACTCTAAAGTGCACAGCACTGGAGCATGGTCTGACCAAGTGATCGGTAATATTTTAGATGCTTTAATTGTAGATAGGATCACTGGGTCTACAAATATGTAATCCAGGTGAGAGTAATTTTTATGGGGATGGGAGAAGAAGGTGTAATCCCTTCCAGTTGGATGCATCAAGCGCCAAGTATCATGGATGGCCAGGTCTCTAAGAAGACAATTTATTGCTTTTAGGTCTCTCTTAGGTACAGAGGAGGTGCCCCCTGATGTGTCTAGTTTGGGGTCCATAGGTGTGTTAAAATAGGGTGTGTTTTGAAAGCTTTCTCATGAAGGATTTTTGAGCTGTATTAGGGAAGTAAGCATTAACTATTGTTATAGGTCATCCATAGAGTAGACCCTGTAGCAAAATAAACCTTCCTTCTGGATCTTTTACTATTTGAGTGGGGTGGAATGGTATCGAATGCCTAAGTAAAATTCCTACCCCGTTTTTCTTGCTCGGGCCTGAAGCGAAGAAAGCAAGAGGGTAATTTCTATATTGCCATTTCGGTTCACGACCTTTTTTGAAGTGGGATTCTTGGATAAGGACAATATCCCCTCCCATTCTGTCGAGGTCTTTTACCACCATACTACGTTTAGCGGGGCTATTCAGGCCTTTGACATTTATTGTCATAAATGTAAGCAATTTACATGCCATATTTGAATGGAAGGGGGGAAGGGAGGGAAAAAAAGGGGGGGAGGGGAAGGAGGAGGAGGGATGTTAGGCTTAGGATGGAAAAGGGGAAGTTATGGGGGAGTAAGGCGATGGGTAGTGTCAATCACAGGAAGGGGAGAGAAAGTAAGGGGGTACAAGATAAGAAGAGTAAGAATAAAGTGATTTAGACTAAGATAAGGAGTGCGAGAGGGTGCAATAAGTAAGAGGTGTGCAACCTGTCAACTATCAAAAGAGTGTGGTTACTGTCAAGAAGAGAGGAAAGAGCCCTTTCTCCCCAAGGGGCAAACATGTACATGGAAACTACTTCAAGTTAAGTGAATGATTCCTGTACAGTGGGAACTGAGTTTGGATGAGTATTTAAGCCTAGTGAGGCAAACCTGAGGGCAAGTAACCATATGGTCAACTAATATGTCTGTCCGTCACCAAGGGCGGCTTTAGGGGTGCTTCAGTAGCCTGAGAGTTGGGGCAAGAAGATGTATGGTAGGCAGAGTATTGTGTATATAGGTCCAAGATATGTACAAGTTATATCCTTCCCCCCCTCAGAACATGTCAGTGAGTAACCAGTGGGTCCAAGTGCGGGCCCTGGGGCACAACAAATACAAACAGTCATAATAACATAAGAGCATGAAAAATGTTAACAGATTATTGCGTTAGGTAAACATTGATGTATTATAACGTTCTGTAGATAAAACACATAAACATGTAAGCTCGCAACTGTGATATAGGTTGGTAACTGCTGATTAACTGTAAGAAGGTTGAAATCGTGGACTAAGGCCGGTATTAGGGTCTGCCTGCCTGTCTGCCGAAATTAAGAGGCAATCCCCCTGAGTTTGTGTAGAGCTAATTGTGGGGAGATTTGACCTTGCTGGGGGCAGGATACTTCATGTGAAGGCCTGAATTAAGTTAGGAAATGTCTCACTTCTCATAAGTATAAGATTAGTCTAAGTGGCAATTTCCGTCACAGTTGCTCCGAGCTAGACATGCAGGAAGACCAGATGTACACAAACTGAACATAACAATTGTAAACAAGAAATGTTAACTTACATTTACGTGTCTTTAACCATCACAGCAATGCAAGAAACTATTCCCAACAATTAAACCATTTGCATAGATTATTTCCCACGTTTTCTAATATGAGAAGAATGTCACTGCCCAGGCCCATAAAATACCCTGAGTAGTCCGACAGTATCTTCAATTAGTCTCTGGTTAAGGCAACTTAGTCCCTTATTTCTTTAGCTCCCCATTAGGTGAGGTTTTTCAGCAGAGGTCTTGTAAATGGGAGGTAAGGATTGTGCAAAATAATGAAAGTCATACAATACCTCATCTCGTTGTGGGATCAGGTGGCTTGTTGCTATCTAGCTGCGCCACAGTGGCAGAATCCACGGTGGCTGAGTCTGTGTCTGGAAAGGTTATCTTTAAGCCCCATTTTTCATTAAGATTATGAAGGTCATCTGGGAAGCGATAAATGATAGGAACTCCATTTTTGTTGGTGATTATACTCACAGGGAATCCCCAGCGGTACTGGATCCCCGCAGATCTGAGCGCTTCGGTAATAAATCTTAATTTGCGTCTTTTCTGGAGGGTGGATGGGCTGATATCTGAAAAAATCTCAATGTTGACTCCCGCGTGTGTGATAGGAGACTTAGATCTTGAGTTCTTTAGGACTTCTTCTTTATCCAGAAAATTCAGGAAGCGGACTATAACATCCCGTGGCGGGGCTTTAGCTGTAGGCTTAGGCCTAAGGGCCCTGTGGGCTCTCTCCAAGGTGATCTCTGGGGCTGTTGGTGTTCCTTTGATTGTACGGAACAGATCTTGTAGGCAGCCCTGTAGTGCAGAGGGTGCAATGGATTTGGGTATCCCCCTGATCCTTAGGTTGTTTCGTCTGTTGCGGTTGTCGAGGTCTTCGACTTTATCCATGAGAAAATTTATGGTTTCTTCGTGGTTATGCAATTGTTTGTTAGATTGCTGCATGTCATCACACAGCATTGTTTGTACACTTTCCATTTTGGAGATTTTCTGTTTAACTTGCGTGATGTCTTTTCTTAGTTCATCAAAGAGGCCTCTAACCTCCTTAAGGACTTCTTTTATGTCCTCCTTGGATGACAAAGTTTTAAGATCTTCCCTAGTTATAAAGGGGTTAGGATCCTGGAGGGTGTCATTCCCCGCCGTCTGGGGCTGTTGCCTATTGTCAGTTAGCGGGTCTGTGGCTTTGAGATATTGGTTAAGAGTTGTGTCCTTTAATGGCTTCTCCATTTTGTTTACTCTCTTGCAGGGCATCCCAAGACCAACTGTACTGTTGCCAGGAGTCTCTTAATGCTAGTAGCCCAGTTGTATTTAATACACTTGAATAAGGATGCAATTATCGCTGGTAATATAAACAGTCCCCCTTTTTTTTTTTTTTTTTGCTTTTAGAGTGCACAACAGTTTTACTGGGTATTCAGGGCCTTTCCTACAGCCTTTATAACATTTCTGTTAAAGATTCTATAGTCTCTTTATATGGGTGATAATATTGAAGTATGTATTAGGCTGCAGGACTTGCCTGTAGTTGGAAAGTCTGTTTTGCAAATAATGTGCGTGGCAGTTAAGTAATTGTGCAGGATCACACTGCGGCCTTCTAAATGCTAGAGTGGCTATCTTTCTGCGTGGGCAATATAGTGTCTCACCGGAGCCCAGCCCACGCAACTATGGCCCCAGAGATGTTAATTTTATCTTTTAGCCCCTAGAAGTTGGTAAAAGAAAGGTCTCACCCTTGTAGCAGGTGTCCGCCATTGACTACCGTATGTCCTTGGATATATCTGTTATTAACACAGAGTTGGGGTTTTGTATCATTGCTACATTTTCATGTTGTATCTGCTTGAACTAGCAAACATTTGTGTATTGTGAATGGTAACATGAGAACTTTAAGCACTTTGTCCACGATACACTAATTAAGTAGATTTACCAGTTATTCTATTTGCTCTCTTTTTTCTGTATATATATATGTATATGTTGACCGCTTGGCAATTATCTACATTGCTTTATATGGAGTGAAGCTCATTAAAGGGACAGTCTAGTCCAAAATAAACTTTCATGATTCAGATAGAGAATGTAATTTTAAACAATTTTCAAATTTTCTTTTAGCACCATTTTTGCTTTGTTCTCTTGGTATTCTTAGTTGAAAGCTAAACCTAGGAGGTTCATATGCAAATGTCTAAGCCCTTGAAGGCCGCCTCTTCTCTCAGAGCATTTTGACAGTTTTTCACCACTAGAGGGTGTTAGTTCATGTGTGTCATACAGATAACACTGTGCTCACGCTCGTGGAGTTCAGGTGAGCCAGCTCTGATTAGCTAAATGGATGTCTGTCAAAAGAACTAAAATAAGGGGGGAGTTTGCAGAGGCTTAGATATAAGGTAATCACAGAGGTAAAAAGTGTATTTATATAAATGTGTTGGTTGTGCAAAACTAGGGAATGGGTAATAAACGGATTATCTATCTTTTTAAACAATAACAATTCTGGTGTAGACTGTCCCTTTAAGTCATCTGTCTACATAGCTTCTCAGAAAACTACATAGATCCTTACTTTTATATCATGACAACAGTGCCCTTCTTACTATTTTGGGGTTGTCCTCTGATAGAGGTGTTGTAGGTTGTCTTTTTGAGAAGTTAACAATCTTTTCATTGTAAGCATCCTTGTAATGTAGGAGATGTCTCCATAGTGCATTAAGTATGGTTAACTATTTTATTTAGCTGATTTTTCAGGCCGCATACCAATCAGATTCATTTTTGATATATTGCCTGAATTAAAATATATATGTTATATGAAAACAATTTTGAGTTTTGAGTTCTGAATTCTTTTAAAGTGAGGATTAATGTCTTCATCGACTTTTGTGTTTATAAGATATAGTTTTAAACACACCTTGAGTGCCCTTCCAAACCTCAGAATACAGTAGTGGATCAATCTTGTTGACATTAAACACTCCATTTATTCAGATTTTAAAGGGACAGTCAACACCAGATTTTTTGTTTTAAAAGAGAGATACAGTAATCCCTTTATTACCCATTCCCCAGTTTTGCATAACCAACACAGTTATAATAATACACGTTTTACCTCTGTAATTACCTTGTATCTAAATCTCTGCAGACTGACCCCTTATTTCAGTTCTTTTTACGGACTTGAATTTTAGCCAATCAGTGCTCACTCTTCGGTAAATTCACATGCATGAGCTCAATGTTATCTATACGAAACACATAAACTAACACCCTCTAGTGGTGTCAAAATGCATTTAGATTAGAGGTGGCCTTCAAGGTCTAAGAAATTAGCACATGAACCTCCTAGGTTTAGCTTTCAATTACATGCCCTATTTCAATCACGAAAGTTTTTTTGGACTTAACTGTCTCTTTAAAGGTAGTTTCCCTAGTACAATGAACAGGTGTATGTAAATAATTTGGATTCAGATTTGAGAACATATGAGAGCTGTTTTTGGTTAATCATGCTTTGTTAACTGTTGACAAAGTGGAACAACTCAAAAAACAGCTCTTGGCTATCCACTTTGTCTTTAAATCAGATAAAATAATGCAGTGTACATCTGTTGAAGCAACATCATTTAAAATGTCCCCAAAAAGACAAATGCTACAAAGAATTAACAAGAAAAAGGCACAAGTACATAACATGACAGCTGACAGGAGCTTGTCACTTTAGTAAGTGACAAAGAAAAAAGTTATTTCACGTATTGCTCTTGGAGCAAAGGAAGAAAGTTAGATATCAATCCCACACAGACCAGATAAGCAAATTCACCTCCATGAATTTGATAGATGATATAAAGTATTATATGTTACAATATGACTAATTATTTCTATATTTGAGTTTAAAACATCAATTGGGCTGTATTGCAGGTTCATGACTAATATGTTTTTAATCATACTGAAAAGCTGTCAGTCAATAATAAAAGATTAAATAGATTTATAAGCTAATAAATTTACTCATTAAAGGAAACACTAATTTTATCTGGGTGATTTAACAAAATGCCACTTGCAATTCTTACAGATTAAACTGCTTTCAATTAGTGTCATATATAAATGTCCTATATTAAAAATAACTTATGTGGCTAGTTACTTTAGCATGTTACAATATGTTTGTTATGCATTTATATTTCTCTTTCCATACTAGAGAAACAAGCATTATAAGTAGGAAATCTTAAATAAAATAAATAGATCAAAAAGAGCTGAGGGTTAAAGCTGAAAACGTTGAAGGTTCTTTGGGCACAGCAGTCTGAAAAATGGCGATGAATTCATGGGTGACTGTGTGAATTTTTCCAGGGGGAAGCAAACCAAAATTGAACAGAAAATTGTCTAGTGACGAAGTGAGTGCATTGCATTGTAAAACCAGGGTATGATGCTACATGTCAGTGCCAGTAACAGAGCACTGGACAAGCTCAGGCTGAGCAGTTTTTGTCACTTGAGAGGTTAGGACATGGAGTAGTGGAGGAGATACTGTCATGTCTGGGGGGTGGCAAGCAGAGGCAGGTACAGCATTATGGGTAACACCCACATCCTATATAATAAAAGGCCAAGTGTGTTTGTCCGAAGCTGTCATGCGCAGTAGACAGCACAGCACGAGGACAAACACACCTGGCCTTTGAGAGTCTCTAAGTCTCTGCTCTGCATCGTGAGCAGAAGTGGGCGTGACCGAGCGTGACCAGGGGTGTGGCCAAACGTGAAGGGGGCGTGGCCGAGCATGAGGGACGTGATGGGGGTGGGGCCGAGCGTGAAAGGGGCGGGGCCAGGTGGGCCGTGAAAGGCTGTGCAGTCTGAGAGCTCCAAACAGCTCAAAAGAGAGGAGAGAGGGGGTAGGGAAAATATAAGAAAGGTGAGAGAGAGATCAAGAGGGGAGAGAGAGATCAAGAGAGGGAGCAAAAGAGAGGGGGAGAGACAGCAAAAGAGAGGGGGAGGGAGAGCAAAAGAAAGGGGACAGAGAGATCAAAAGAGAGGGGGGGGAAGAAAAAGAGAGGGGGAGGAGAGAGAGAGAGGAGGAGAGAGAGAGGGGAGGAGAGAGAGAGAGGGGGGAGGAGGAGAGAGAGGGGAGAGAGGGGAGGGGGAGAGAGAGGGGAGGGAGAGAGAGAGGGGAGGGAGAGGGGGGGGAGGGGGTGAGAGAGGAGAGGGGGAGTGAGAGAGGGGAGGGGGAGAGAGAGAGGAGAGGGAGAGAGGTGTTTTATCTTAGTTTATATAAGGAGATCAAGCACAGGTCTTCATAACTGTAAACTTTATTAAGAATGCTATGCACACACACACTATGCAAGAGGCACTTCCTGACTCTACCATTGTGCACATAACAACAGGTTGATATGGTTCATACCAACTGATAATCTCAATATCACACATTTCCCTTTTTCTTTTCTTTTTAAACAACAGAAAACTTAAAGTACATTTTTTTTTAACTGTAGTCTATGTGAAAAAACTTCAGTCCCTTTTAACATTGTTCAATTAGACGATTAGGTTTTTTGATATATCGACCTGACCTTGTTTGCATTGCATCACTGGCAGGCAAGTCAGTCAAGCTTTGCAAAGTTTCTCTGGCATCTTCATTCTCCAGCTGCAATGGAGTGTTCAATGTATCCTCACAGGTTTCCTTCACTGCCGAATTGTTGTGAACTGATGGAATAGCCATCAAATGTCTACGATTCCTACGTAAACATTGCCCATCATTGGTTTGAACTACATACGATCTTGGAGAATATTGCTGGATAACTGTCCCTTCAGTATTCCAGCTGTTTGAACCTTGTACTCGCACAGGAGTTTGTACCTGAAGATTCTCCAAAGGCTTTGCAGCTCGGTCATAGTATTCATTCCTTTTTTCTCTGAGTTTCAATTTGGTTTCTATTACATGTTTTTGTGGGAACCTTTTCCAAGGTTTCACAACTGGTACTCGTGTGACCAGCTGTCTGCCAAACAATAATTCTGCCGGTGACTTCCCACATTTTAAAGGAGTAGCTCTATAGCTAAGAAGAGCCAGACATGGATCCTCATCTGCATCTGTTGCTTTACGAAGTATGTTTTTCACTATTTTTACTCCAGCTTCTGCTAATCCATTTGCTTGTGGATATCCCGGGCTGGATGTTCGATGTTCAAATTCATAGGCACTGGCAAAAACCCTAAACTCTCTACAATTGAATTGAGGACCATTGTCTGATATTATTACTCTTGGAATGCCATGTCTCGACAAAATTGCATTTACTTTTTTGATCACTGTACATGCTGACTCATCTTCCAATAATGCTATCTCTGGGTAATTAGAGAAGTAATCCATTACTAAGATATAATGCTGATTTTTGAAAACAAACAAGTCCATTCCTAACTTTTCCCAGGGTGCTAACGGGAAGTCCGTATCCAGTATAGGCTCTTTAGGTAACTGAGGTCTGAATTTTTGGCAAGTCCGGCGGCATTGAGTGATCATTGTCTCAATGTTTTCATTCATATTTGGCCAGTATAAAATGTCTCTAGCTCATCTTTTTGTCTTTTCTATGCCTGAATGACCTTCATGTAGTCTTCTCAGTATTTGACTTTGCAAACTCGCTGGTACAATTATCTTTTGTCCTTTCAAAAGTACCCCTTTCATCAAAGAAATTTCAGAAATGTATGGTCTATACAGTAATGGCATTAGTGTCTTAGATTTGCCACTAGAAACTGCTTTCTTCACTTGACTTAAAAGAGCATCTGTTTCTGTAGCCTGTTCTATTGCTGCCCACATTGCATGACTAAAAGGGGCTGTCTTCAAGATCAGATTGACGTGAACAGTCACCTCTTTCTGCAACTGTAAGTCCTCATTGTTAAATGGTAAGTAAGCTCGTGACAGAGCATCTGCTACCACCAACTCCTTTCCAGGTATAAAATCCAAGGTGAAGTCATACCTTTGAAGTCTCAGCAACAAACGTTGAATTCTTGGAGGTGCATCTATCAAGCCCTTTTGGTAGATGTGAATCAAAGGTTTGTGATCAGTTTCTGCTGAAAATACTCATGAAATTTTTCACATCCGTAAACTAGTCCCAGTGTTTCCTTTTCAATTTGAGCATATGATTTTTCAGTATCTGTCAATGCCCTAGATGCATAAGCCACAGGCATCCATCCCGAGCCTTGATTTTGAAATAGAACTGCTCCCAATCCATTTTGTGAAGCATCAGTTGACAACTTTGTTTTTGCTGTTGGATCAAAGAATTGCAGAGTTGGTGCAGTAGTAAGCATGTCCTTCAAAAACTTCCATTCTTTCTGGTGATTCTCTGACCATTCCCAGGCATAGTTTTTTCTGAGTAGTTGTCGCATTAGTACAGTTTTGTCTGGTAAATTAGGTATGAACTTGCCAAGGTAATTCACCATTCCTAGTAAGCGTTGTATATCTTGCTTATTTTCTGGCTGTGGCATTTCTGTAATTGCCTTAATCTTTTTCATGTCTGGTAAAACACCACCTCCCGTGAGTTGTTCTCCCAAATATTGAATTGAAGTTTTTCTGAATTGACACTTTGTCTTATTGAACTTCAAATTATTCTCCTTAGAAACATCTAAGACCATCTTTAGCCTTTCATCATGTTCTTGCTTGGTTTTACCCCAGATCAGAATATCATCAATGAATACGGTTGTGCCTGGTATTCGTTCAAGAAGTTGCTGCATGGTACTATGAAACACTTCTGATGCTGAACACAAGCCGAAGGGCAATCGTTTGTAACAGTACCTCCCATAAGGAGTATTAAAAGTGCAGAGTTTCATGCTTTCCTCCTCCAGTGGAATTTGCCAAAATCCTGAGGATGCATCCAGTTTACTGAATACAGTTGCTCCACTTAGCTCCCCAAGCAATTCTGGTTTTGTTGGTAAATGGAAGTGTTCTCTTAAGATGCTTTTATTCAGTTCCTTGGGATCAATACAGATTCTGAGACCCCCATCCGGATTTTCCACCAACACCATAGAATGAACCCATTCAGTAGGTGTCTTGATTTTCTTTATAATACCTTTATCCTCCATCCTGGCAAGTTCCCGTTTAAGACGATCCCTTAGAGCAACTGGAACATTTCGCATGGCATGCACTACTGGACGAGAACCTTCTTTTAGTTGTATTTTATGTTGCATTGGAAGACATCCTATTCCTTCAAATACTGCAGCATAGTCTGTTAATAAATGTTCTATGTCCTCTTCTTTATTAGTTCCATCAATGGCATTTACCCTTTTAATCAGTCCTAAAGTTTCACACATTTGAAGACCCAGTAGAGCTGGTTTGTTTCCTGGAACTACCAGAATGTTCATTTTATGCGTTTGATTTCCATATTCCAGGAACACACTGCACTTGCCAAGCACTGGGATAAAATCCCCATTATATGTCTTTAGTTTAACTGAGCTTTTCAGAAGTTCTGGTTTGTTCTTCAATTGGTGATACTTGCTCTCAGGCATCAAATTAGCTTGTGCACCTGTATCTACTTTGTAAGCAATATTAGTTCCATTTGTAATAGCTTCAATGACCCACTCCTTATCTGTAGCTTTGGTTAAATCAAGTATTCCAATAAAGAATTCTTCTGATTCCTCACTTTCTGACTGGTCAACAATGTGAACCGTTTTTTTAGCTTTACATATCTTTTGAAAGTGATTCCTTTTTCCACATTTTCTGCAGATTTGCCCATAAGCCTGACATTGTCTTATGCCATGCTGCTTTCCACATCTGGTACATAGCCAGTCTGATTCAGGCTGAGAATTTGATGTTTGTGTGATAAAACTTTTTCCTTTCATTTTATTTTCATAATGTGGATGCACTTTGTTTTGCCCCACTGTAACTGACATTACTGGTGTTGCTGCTGTACTGTGGCAGAGTGTGCGCACTTGTTCCTGTGCTGCCTCTGAACTTTGACAAATTTCTACTGCCTTTTCCAGTGTTAAATCTTTCTCTCTGAGCAAGCGTTCTTTAGCCCTTATATTTCTGCTGCCCATGACTAACTGGTCTCTGATTAATGAGTTACACATTGCTCCATAAATACATGATCTACTCTTCAGTTTTAAGTCTGTTACATACTCCTCAATAGTCTCTGTTTCATTCTGCATTCTACATCTGAAAAGATACCTTTCATAGGTTTCATTGCGTCTAGGTACACAGTACTGTTCAAATTTGTCTAGAACAACCTGATAAACATCCCTTTCTTCATCTGTAAATGTGAAGGTGTTGTATACATCTATTGCTGAGAGATAGAGATAGAGGGGAGAGAGAGGGGAGAGAGAGAGAGGGGGGAGAGAGACAGGGGAGAGAGAGAGCGCAAACAAGAGGAGGGAGAGAGAGCACAAAAGAGAGGGGTGAGAGAGAGCGCAAAAGAGAGGGGTGAGAGAGAGCACAAAAGAGAGGGGGAGAGAGAGCGCAAAAGAGAGGGGGATAGAGAGAGCGCAAAAGAGGGGGGGAGAGAGAGAGCGCAAAAGTGGGGGGGGGGAGAGCGCAAAAGAGGGGGGAGAGAGAGAGTGGAGGGGGAGTGAGAGAGAGGAGGGAGAGAGAGAGAGAGGGGAGAGAAGGGAGGGAGGGAGAGAGAGGAGAGGGAGAGAGAGAGAGGGGAGGGAGAGAGAGAGAGAGGAGGGGGAGGGAGAGAGAGAGGGGGAGATAGAGAGGGAGAGAGAGAGAGGGGAGAGAGAGAGGGGGAGAGAGAGAGGGGGAGAGAGAGAGAGGGGGAGAGAGAGGGGGGAGAGAGAGAGGGGGGAGAGAGAGAGAGGGGGGGAGAGAGAGAGAGGGGAGAGAGAGAGATAGAGGGGAGAGAGATAGAGGGGAGAGAGAGAGATAGAGGGGAGAGAGAGAGATAGAGGGGAGAGAGAGAGATAGAGGGGAGAGAGATAGAGATAGAGGGGAGAGAGAGAGGGGGGGAGAGAGACAGGGGAGAGAGAGAGCGCAAACGAGAGGAGGGAGAGAGAGCACAAAAGATAGGGGTGAGAGAGAGCGCAAAAGAGAGGGGTGAGAGAGAGCACAAAAGAGAGGGGGAGAGAGAGCGCAAAAGAGAGGGGGATAGAGAGAGCGCAAAAGAGGGGGGGAGAGAGCGCAAAAGTGGGGGGGAGAGAGAGAGCGCAAAAGTGTGGGGTGGAGAGAGAGCGCAAATAAGGGCGGAGAGAGAGAGCGCAAAAGAGGGGGGATAGAGAGAGCGCAAAAGAGGGGGGGATAGAGAGAGCGCAAAATAGGGGGGGGAGAGAGTGCAAAAGAGAGGGGGAGAGAGAGCGCAAAAGAGGGGGGGAGAGAGAGAGCGCAAAAGAGAGGGGGAGAGAGAGCACAAAAGAGAGGGGGGAGAGAGAGAGCTCAAAAGAGAGGGGAGAGAGAGAGTGCAAAAGAGGGGGGAGAGAGAGCTTAAAAGAGGGGGGAGAGAGAGCGCAAAAGAGAGGGGGGAGAGAGAGATCTCAAAAGAGAGGGGGAGAGAAAGCGCAAAAGAGAGGGAGAGAGAGAACAAAAGAGAGGGGCAGGGAGAGAGCGCAAGGGGTGGGACCGCTGTACCCTGCAAAAAATGGCCCGTGTGAACGGGCTTTAGGACTAGTCTTTTAATAAATACTTCCCCTTATGTATGCATCACATATTAATTTAGATCTCCTCAATTTATATTCAGTGTCTCATTTTCAGTTTCCTTTCCTTTTCCTACAAAAAAATCCCAAAGTCATTCTGCCATGTATACAATCAGAAAATATAATATTTATGCTCAGTTGACCACAATGGCAATCATATTTGAAAATACATATTCAGAGACACACACTCATACTCAGAAACACACATACTCAGACACTTTAATTCTGAATAGCAAGTATAACACTTTTACATTTAAATTAAATTAAATAAAGACAAACAGTAGCACAAATAATTACCTGACCTCTCACACACACACACATTCTTACCCCCCATCATTTCAAAATTCAAAAGAGGGACCCCCCCCCCCCCCCTGCGGCAAAAGTGTGATATGTGGTGGGCAGGAGCATGGATGGGGCTTAAAAAATCATAAGTAAAGTCATTTAAATAAAGTTATATCTTTTTATACTTGTAGGCAGCAAAGAAAACACAAGCTCAAACTACTGGTATAGCTATGTGAGCTCTGTATTTATTTAGCCTTTGCAGAGACAGTGCTTAATATTTGAATTTTAATTGGACATTTAATACTAGATTCTTTAAAACTGCTCTCTGTATTCCCAATTAATATTGTAGATTCTGGCCTTTAAAGTCAGCAAAAATGCACAGTAACACAAGCTAAACATATACATGTACATACACTTGAATACACAGAAACACACACTACATAGCATACACTTATACATGCAGATACACACACACACTACATAGCTTACACTTATACATGCAGATACACACACACTACACAGCATACACTTATACATGCAGATACACAGATACTACTTAGTATACACTTATACATGAAGATACGCACACAAACACTACATATCATACACTTATAAATGCAGATACATGAACACACACTACATAGCTTACAATTATACATGCAGATACACACATACACTACATAGCTTACACTCATACATGCAGAAACACACACACACACTACATAGCTTACACTTATACATACAGATACACACACACACTACATAGCTTACACTTATACATGCAGAAACACACACACACACTACATAGCTTACACTTATACATACAGATACACACACACACTACATAGCTTACACTTATACATGCAGATACACAGACACTACATAGTATACATGTATACATGCAGATACATACACACACACTACATAGCTTACACTTATACATGCAGATACACACACACACACTTATACATGCAGATACACACATTCACTACATAGCTTACACTTACACATGCAGATACGCACACACACTACATAGCTTACACTTATACATACAGATACACACACACTACATAGCTTACACTTATACATACAGATACACACACACTACATAGCTTACACTTCTACATGCAGATACACCCACACTACATAGCATATATTTATACATGCAGATACACACACACACACATTACATAGCTTACACTTATACATGCAGATACACACACACACTACATAGCTTACACTTATACATGCAGATACACACACACACTACATACACACACACTACATAGCTTACACTTATACATGCAGATGCACACACACTACATAGAATACACGTACACACTACATACCATACACTTATGCATGCAGATACACACACACATTGCATAGCTTACACTTATACATGCAGATACACACATACTACATAGCTTAAATTTATACATTTAGATACACACACGCACACACTACACAGCATACACTTATACATGTAGACACACACACACACACTACATAGCTTACAATTATACTTGCAGATACACACACACAGTAAAAACAGCATACACTCATACATACTTAGCACTGCGGAATCTGTTGGCGCTCTACAAATAACCGATAATAATAAATAATAAAATAACTTATCAGCATACGCTTATACATACAGATACACAGAAATAAACAAAGATGTTCAGAGCACCTAACATGGGAAGGCTAAGGTACTGAAGGGCTTCAGGAAGTAACTGCTATTTGCTGTATGGGTTTAGTTCAAATTCAGTATGTTTATGACAACAATAAAATATGAATAGCATTCAATATTCCAGATAAAAACATGGATCCATGCACATAAAAAGTATGTAATTACAAATAAAAAAAATCACTTCTAGAATAGCTGTATGAGGGTCAATACTAATATCAAAGCGAATAGCTCCTAAGTGACAATGTCAAACTTATGAGGCCTTTATAAACTGCTCATAGGAAGCGTGGTAGTGTCCAAAATATATAAAAAATATATATAAAAAGAACCCAAAAAAGGAAGTGTCCAACGTCTAGTGAGGTAAGAAATCTTGAAAAAATGTCTTATAGATGTTGTAGCATCAGTGTTGTTGAAAAGGCGTGTGAAACAGAATGTGAATGGTACACAGAAAAAAGTAAAAAGTGACAATCCAAAAATGGGAAAAAATAAAAATAGAAATAAAAATAAAAATAAAGATTGTCAAACTTGTAGTCCTGGTGATGTGAATCCGTGTGGTGTCTTCAGTGTCTCAGACCCTTGTATTGGGATCCTAGGTGAATGTTTGAATTGATAATTTTGGTTCTTGTAAGGATGTGGGTAGTTGTGAGGTTAATGTCGGTTCGTATGAAATTAATTCTGATGTGATCAACCCTCTAAAAAATGTGGGTTAGGTCTATTATTCCTGTAATTCTTACCATCAATCCTATAAGTCTATTATTCCTGTAATTATTACCCTCAATCCTATAAATCGATTCTAGCCCCAAGCAAACTCAATCAAGAGGAAAGGAATACTAAGGAGAAATTAAATACTTGGCTAAATATGAATACCAAAGGATTTTTTTTAAATGTAACCGTTTAAATTGTGAATCATGCGAACAACATTACAATAAGAGCAAACCGACTAGATCCTATGACCTCTAGTTATCAACGTTTTAACATCAAATACGCTGGTGTTATCAAGCCCTAGATACGGGCAAAAGTAGAATTTAGTGACGTAAGCTTCGATCCGCCGGACTCAGTCCGACACAGATCGATTCTTACGTCACTCCAGATGTTCCGCACACAATCTGACTACTTTTGCTAGTTATCAAAAAACTAGCAGGTACGCTCGGCACTTTTCCGGCCCAGCGTACCTGGTTTTCAAACCGCCGCCCTGGAGGTGGCGGAACCCATAGGAATCAATGGAAGTCTGAACAAAGCGAAAGTTCATGTTCGCTGCTGCCAGACATCCCATTGATTGCTATGGGAAATGTCTGCACCTAACACCCTAACATGTACCCCGAGTCTAAACACCCCTAATCTGTCCCCCCCTACACCGCTGCAACTAAATAAATGTATTACCCCCTAAACTGCCGCTCCCGGAGCCCACCGCAAGCTATAATAAATATGTTAACCCCTAAACCGCCGCTCCCGGTCCCCACCGCAACTATAATATATGTATTAACCCCTAAACCGCCGCTCCCGGTCCCCGCCGCAACTATAATATATGTATTAACCCCTAAACTGCCGCTCCCGGACCCCGCTGCCAATATAATGTATGTATTAACCCCTAAACCACCGCTCCCAGACCCCGCCACCACCTATATTATACCTATTAACCCCTATCCTGCCACCCCTATACCGCCGCCCTCTATAATAAAGTTATTAACCCCTATCCTGCGGATCCCGGACCTCGCCGCAACTAAATAAATAGTGTAACCCCTAAACCGCCGCTCCCGGACCCCGCCGCAACCTATATTAAACTTATTAACCCCTAATCTGCCCCCCCTACATCATTGCCACCTATAATAAATTTATTAGCCCCTATCCTGCCCCCCCCTACACCGCCGCCACTGTAATAAAATTATTAACCCCTAAACCTAAGTCTAACACTAACACTAACACCCCCCTAACTTAAATATTAATTAAATAAATCTAAATAATATTTCTCTTATTAACTAAGTTAATCTTATTTAAAACTAAATACTTACCTTTAAAATAAACCCTAATATAGCTACAATATAAATAATAATTACATTGTAGCTATTTTAGGATTTATTTTTATTTTACAGGCATCTTTCAATTTATTTTAACTAGGTACAATAGCTACCTAGCTAAAATAAAGAGAAATTTACCTGTAAAATAAAAACTAACCTAAGTTACAATTACACCTAACACTACACAATCATTAAATAAATGAATCCAATTTAAAACTAAATACTTACCTGTAAAATAAATCCTAACGGCTAGATTTAGAATTCTGCGGCCAAAGGGGTGCGTTAGCTACCCATGCTTTTTTTCTCCCGCACCTTTTAAATAGCGCTGGTATTTAGAGTTCACAGAATGGCTGCGTTAGGCTCCAAAAAGGGAGCGTACAGGCATATTTACCGCCATTGCAACTCTAGATACCAGCGTTGCTTACGGATGCGGCCAGCTTCAAAAATGTGCTCGTGCACGATTCCCCCATAGAAAACAATGGGGCTGTTTGAGCTGAAAAAAAACCTAACACCTGCAAAAAAGCAGCGTTCAGCTCCTAACGCAGCCCCATTGTTTGCTATGCGGAAACACTTCCTAAATCTGCACCTAACACCCTAACATGAACCCCGAGTCTAAACACCCCTAACCTTACACTTATTAACCCCTAATCTGCCGCCCCCGCTATCGCTGACCCCTGCATATTATTATTAACCCCTAATCTGCCGCTCCGTACACCATCGCAAGCTACATTATAGCTAAGTACCCCTAATCTGCTGCCCCTAACACCGCCGACCCCTATATTATATTTATTAACCCCTAATCTGCCCCCCTCAACATCGCCTCCACCTGCCTACACTTATTAACCCCTAATCTGCCGAGCGGACCGCACCGCTACTATAATAAAGTTATTAACCCCTAATCCGCCTCACTCCCGCCTCAATAACCCTATAATAAATAGTATTAACCCCTAATCTGCCCTCCCTAACATCGCCGACACCTAACTTCAAGTATTAACCCCTAATCTGCCGATCGGAGCTCACCGCTACTCTAATTATTTTTTTAACCCCTAAAGCTAATTCTAACCCTAACCCTAACACCCCCCTAAATTAAATATAATTTTATTCTAACGAAATAAATGAACTCTTATTAAATAAATTATTCCTATTTAAAGCTAAATACTTACCTGTAAAATAAACCCTAATATAGCTACAATATAAATTATAATTATATTATAGCTATTTTAGGATTAATATTTATTTTACAGGCAACTTTGTATTTATTTTAACCAGGTACAATAGCTATTAAATAGTTAAGAACTATTTAATAGCTAAAATAGTTAAAATAAATACAAAATTACCTGTAAAATAAATCCTAACCTAAGTTACAATTAAATCTAACACTACACTATCAATAAATTAATTAAATACAATACCTACAATTATCTACAATGAAACCTAACACTACACTATCAATAAATTAATTAAATACAATATCTACAAATAAATACAATGAAATAAACTAACTAAAGTACAAAAAATAAAAAAGAACTAAGTTACAAAAAATAAAAAAATATTTACAAACATTAGAAAAATATTACAACAATTTTAAACTAATTACACCTACTCTAAGCCCCCTAATAAAATAACAAAGCCCCCCAAAATAAAAAAAATGCCCTACCCTATTCTAAATTAAACAAGTTCAAAGCTCTTTTACCTTACCAGCCCTGAAAAGGGCCCTTTGCGGGGCATGCCCCAAAGAATTCAGCTCTTTTGCCTGGAAAAAAAACACATACAATACCCCCCCATCATTACAACCCACCACACACATACCCCTAATCTAACCCAAACCCCCCTTAAATAAACCTAACACTAAGCCCCTGAAGATCTCCCTACCTTGTCTTCACCTCACCGGGTCCCGATCTGTCCAGAAGAGCCTCCGATGTCTTGATCCAAGCCCAAGCGGGGGGCTGAAGAGTGATGTCCATCCTCGGGCTGAAGTCTGGATCCAAGCGGCGGCTGAAGAAATCCATCATCGGGCTGAAGTCGGAAGTCCATCATCGGGATGAAGTCTTCTATCAAGCAGCATCTTCAATCTTCTTTCTTCCGGAGCGGAACGGAGCCATCTTCTTCCCAGCCGACGCGGATCCATCCTCTTCTAACGACGCCTACTCGCCGAATGACGGTTCCTTTAAATGACGTCATCCAAGATGGCGTCCCTCGAATTCCAATTGGCTGATAGGATTCTATCAGCCAATCGGAATTAAGGTAGGAATATTCTGATTGGCTGATGGAATCAGCCAATCAGATTCAAGTTCAATCCAATTGGCTGATCCAATCAGCCAATCAGATTGAGCTTGCATTCTATTGGCTGATCGGAACAGCCAATAGAATGCGAGTTCAATCTGATTGGCTGATTGGATCAGCCAATCGGATTGAACTTGAATCTGATTGGCTGATTCCATCAGCCAATCAGAATATTCCTACCATAATACCGATTGGCTGATAGAATCCCATCAGCCAATTGGAATTCGAGGGACGCCATCTTGGATGACGTCATTTAAAGGAACCGTCATTCAGCGAGTAGGCGTTGTTAGAAGAGGATGGATCCACATCAGCTGGGAAGAAGATGGCTCCGCTCCGGAAGAAAGAAGATTGAAGATGCTGCTTGATAGAAGACTTCATCCCGATGATGGACTTACGACTTCAGCCCAATGATGGATTTCTTCAGCCGCCGCTTGGATCCAGACTTAAGCCCGAGGATGGACGTCACTCTTCAGCCCCCCGCTTGGGCTTGGATCAAGACATCGGAGGCTCTTCTAGACAGATCGGGACCCGGTGAGGTGAAGACAAGGTAGGGAGATCTTCAGGGGCTTAGTGTTAGGTTTATTTAAGGGGGGTTTGGGTTAGATTAGGGGTATGTGGGTGGTGGGTTGTAATGTTGGGGGGGGTATTGTATGTATTTTTTTTCCAGGCAAAAGAGCTGAATTCTTTGGGGCATGCCCCGCAAAGGGCCCTTTTCAGGGCTGGTAAGGTAAAAGAGCTTTGAACTTGTTTAATTTAGAATAGGGTAGGGCATTTTTTTATTTTGGGGGGCTTTGTTATATTATTAGGGGGCTTAGAGTAGGTGTAATTAGTTTAAAATTGTTGTAATATTTTTCTAATGTTTGTAAATATTTTTTTATTTTTTGTAACTTAGTTCTTTTTTATTTTTTGTACTTTAGTTAGTTTATTTCATTGTATTTATTTGTAGATATTGTATTTAATTAATTTATTGATAGTGTAGTGTTAGGTTTAATTGTAACTTAGGTTAGGATTTATTTTAAAGGTAATTTTGTAATTATTTTAACTAGGTAGCTATTAAATAGTTATTAACTATTTAATAGCTATTGTACCTGGTTAAAATAATTACAAAGTTGCCTGTAAAATAAATATAAATCCTAAAATAGCTACAATATAATTATAATTTATATTGTAGCTATATTAGGGTTTATTTTACAGGTAAGTATTTAGATTTAAATAGGAATAATTTATTTAATAAGAGTTCATTTATTTCGTTAGAATAAAATTATATTTAACTTAGGGGGGTATTTGGGTTAGGGTTAGAATTAGTTTTAGGGGTTAAAAAATTTATTAGAGTAGCGGTGAGCTCCGATCGGCAGATTAGGGGTTAATACTTGAAGTTAGGTGTCGGTGATGTTAGGGAGGGCAGATTAGGGGTTAATACTATTTATTATAGGGTTATTGAGGCGGGAATGAGGCAGATTAGGGGTTAATAACTTTATTATAATAGCGGCGCGGTCCAGTCGGCAGATTAGGGGTTAATAAGTGTAGGTAGGTAGCGGCGACGTTGGGGGCGGCATATTAGGGGTTAATAAATATAATATAGGGGTCGGCGGTGTTAGGGGCAGCAGATAAGGGGTTCATAGGTATAACGTAGGTGGCAGCAGTGTGCGGTCGGCAGATTAGGGGTTAGAAAAATTTAATAGAGTGGCAGCGATGTGGGGGGACCTCGGTTTAGGGGTACATAGGTAGTTTATGGGTGTTAGTGTACTTTAGAGCACAGTAGTTAAGAGCTTTATAAACCGGCGTTAGCCCAGAAAGCGGCTGGAGTTTTGTCGTTAGATTTCTAACGCTCACTTCAGCCACAACTCTAAATACCAGCGTTAGGAAGATCCCATTGAAAAGATAGGATACGCAATTGACGTAAGGGGATCTGCGATATGGAAAAGTCGCGGCTGCAAAGTGAGCGTTAGACCCTTTCCTGACTGACTCCAAATACCAGAGGGCGGTAAAAACCAGCGTTAGGAGCCTCTAACGCTGGTTTTCATGGCTACCGCCCAACTCTAAATCTATCCGTTTGATAGCTACAATGTAATTAATTATTACATTGTAGCTATTTTAAGATTTATATTTATTTTAAAGGTAACTTTGTATTTATTTTAGCTAGTTAGAATAGTTATTAAATAGTTATTAACTATTTAATAACTACCTAGCTAAAAGAAATACAAAATTACCTGTAAAATTAATCCTAACCTAAGTTACAATTAAACCTAACACTACACTATCATTAAATTAATTAAATAAATTACCTACAAATAACTACAATTAAATACAATTACAGAAACTAACTAAAGTACAAAAAATAAAAAAAATAAGTTACAAACATTTAAAAAATATTACAACAATTTTAAGCTACTTACACCTAATCTAAGCCCCCTAATAAAATAACAAAGCCCCCCAAAATAAAAAAAATGCCCTACCCTATTCTAAATTAAAAAAAGTTCAAAGCTCTTTTACCTTACCAGCCCTTAAAAGGGCCTTTTGCGGGGCATGCCCCAAAGAATTCTGCTCTTTTGCCTGTAAAAGGAAAATACAACCTCCCCCAACATTAAAACCCACCACCCACATACCCCTAATCTAACCCAAACCCCCCTTAAATAAACCTAACACTACCCGACTGAAGATCATCCTACCTTGAGTCGTCTTCAGCCAGCTGACCCACCAATGGAACCAAAGAGGAGATCCGGAGCGGAAGAAGTCATCATACAGGCGGCGCTGAAGAAGTCTTCGCGTCGGCGGGATGAAGATGGATCCGGAAGAAAGAAGATTGAAGACACCGCTTGGAAGATGACATCGCCCAGATGGAAGACTTCTTCAGCGCCGCCTGGATGATGACTTCATCGGATGGAAGACTTCTTCAGCGCCGCCTGGATGATGACTTCTGGTGCTCCGGATCTCCTCTTCGGTTCCATCAGTGGGTCGGCTGGCTGAAGACGACTCAAGGTAGGATGATCTTCAAGGGGGTAGTGTTAGGTTTATTTAAGGGGGGTTTGGGTTAGATTAGGGGTATATGGGTGGTGGGTTTTAATGTTGGGGGGGGTTGTATTTTTCTTTTACAGGCAAAAGAGCAGAATTCTTTGGGGCATGCCCCGCAAAATTCCCTTTTAAGGGCTGGTAAGGTAAAAGAGCTTTGAACTTTTTTAATTTAGAATAGGGTAGGGCATTTTTTTATTTTGGGGGGCTTTGTTATTTTATTCGGGGGCTTAGATTAGGTGTAAGTAGCTTACAATTGTTGTAATATTTTTTAAATGTTTGTAACTTATTTTTTTTATTTTTTGTACTTTATTTAGTTTATGTAATTGTATTTAATTGTAGTTATTTGTAGTTAATTTAATTAATTTAATGATAGTGTAGTGTTAGGTTTAATTGTAACTTAGGTTAGGATTTATTTTACAGGTAATTTTGTATTTCTTTTAGCTAGGTAGTTATTAAATAGTTAATAACTATTTAATAACTATTCTAACTAGCTAAAATAAATACAAAGTTACCTGTAAAATAAATATAAATCCTAAAATAGCTACAATGTAATTATTAATTATATTGCAGCTATCTTAGGGTTTATTTTACAGGTAAGTATTTAGTTTTAAATAGGAATACTTTATTAAAGTATAGTGTAGTGTTAGGTGTAATTGTAACTTAGATTAGTTTTTATTTTACAGGTTAATTTCTCTTTATTTTAACTAGGTAGCTATTAAATAATTAATAACTATTTAATAGCTATTGTACCTAGTTAAAATAAATTGAAAGTTGCCTGTAAAATGAAACTAAATCCTAAGATAGCTACAATGTAATTATTATTTATATTGTAGCTATATTAGGGTTTATTTTAAAGGTAAGTATTTAGTTTTAAATAAGATTAACTTAGTTAATAAGAGAAATATTATTTAGATTTATTTAATTAATATTTAAGTTAGGGGGGTGTTAGGGTTAGTGTTAGACTTAGGTTTAGGGGTTAATAATTTTATTACAGTGGCAGCGGTGTAGTGGGGGGCAGGATAGGGGTTAATACATTTATTATAGGTGGCGACGGTGTAGGGGGGGCAGGATAGGGGTTAATAAGTTTAATATAGGTTGCGGCGGGGTCCGGGAGCAGCGGTTTAGGGGTTAAACTATTTATTTAGTTGCGGCGAGGTCTGGGATCAGCAGGATAGGGGTTAATAACATTATTATAGAGGGCGGCGGTATAGGGGGGGCAGGATAGGGGTTACTAGGTATAATGTAGGTGGCGGCGGTGTCCGGGAGCGGCGGTTTAGGGGTTAATACATTTATAAGAGTTGCGGCGGGGTCAAGGAGTGGCGGTTTAGGGGTTAATAACTTTATTGAGTTTCGGGGGGCTCCGGGGGCGCTGGTTTAGGGGGTAGAACAGTGTAGTTAGTGTGGGTGCTTAGTGACAGGCTAGCAATAAAGCTGTCAAAAAGCCGAAGAGCAGCGAGATCGGATGAGTGATAACTCTCACAGTCCGCTGCTCATCGCCCCGTACTTGGTGCACGGCTTTTGACAGATTTTTTGATAACTTAGGCGAAATTTTGCAGGTCCGCGGCGGCGATGGTAGGCGAGCTTAGGCGGGCGTATTGGGCTGGCGAAGGCAGGTAAATTAGACACGTTGATAACTACCCCCCATTACATCAACCTCTAATAGCATAACATTTGAGATTGAAACCCTATCTAATTGCAAGACTGATCATGTCATTTACATGTTAGAATGTAAATGTAAATTACAATATACAGGTCGCACAATCAGACCATATAAGATCAGACTCTTGGAGCATATAAGAAATACTGAGATGGACTTTAAAAAACATAGTGTATCAAATCATTTCAGAACACATCACATCAAAGATCCCAGTGGCCTTAGGGGTACTATTTTGGAACATATCAAAGTACCCCCTGCATATCAAAGTCCCCCTTATCTGTCTTATAATATTTTAGAATGTAAGAAGTATCCTTGCTTATACCTAACAGGATTTTATAATAATAATTGACTATATATATATATATATATATATATATATATATAAAAATATTTCTTTAGATACATTTTATTAATGTATTCCTATTTAGGAAACTATATATATTTTGCTTATTAATTACTCTATGGAATAAGTCTTTTATTACATATAACATTTATGGTATTATTAATTATTTTTTAAACTATAATTTGTATTTTGGTATTTCAAATGCATTTTATGGTATTTATATAAATAGTTTTTACTCCATTTCATATTTATCACACACCCTTGCATTATAAGGTATTTTGTCCAAGAAATGTATGAAATGTTATTGTTGGATTAATGTATAGTTAGAGTCTAACAGAATCTGCTAAATTATGATTTAAAATCTGAATGTATCAATCAATACATGAACTCGCTAATATAACATGTTGAGCAACACCAGTATTTTTTAGAAATAGTGCCGATAACGACTTTGACACATACGACACATGTGACCTGCAATTCGTCCAATAGGAGAGGGGGAGTGCCGCCACTACCCCTATTTTGAAGGACGCTCAGTTAACTAATTTATCTTATCCCTCTGAGGAAGAAGGCAATAATAATTTTAAACGCGTATGGGCTTTTTTGAACCAGCTACAGCTGACACTTGTTCACGGACTACCTGTGATTTGTTTACTGCCGACTAGGACTTTTTATACCCGCTTGTTTAGCCTGTGTTTTCGGCTTTGGATATCGTTTTGTGTTTTACCCATACCTTATATTGTTTTAGGGTATATAATATGAGTGCACACTTTTTATCTGAATGTATTTATTAAATTAGTTTTATGGTATTACACTATCTGGTTCTTCTCTTTTATTACCAATCCCGAGCATTCTTTGCTAAACAAAAGGATAGAGGGAGGATCAGATGTCAAAAGACTCCAAGAGGTGGATAAAAGCCACTTTTTACAGTCCAAACTAAAGAACAAGCATGCTGGAGGTTTTCTCTCCCCCCACAGATGCGGCAACTTACTTAATTAAATTGAGGTAATTTCTGGTAAGGGGAATACCTTCACATCTTTCCATTTTGGATCTATAACAAACATTTGGCTAGATTACGAGTTTTGCGTTATGAGCGGTGCAGTACTAACTTGCAAGTTATTTGCACCGCTCACCTCCCTACAGCGCTGGTATTACAGGTTTACAAAAACCCAGCATTAGCAGGCAAGAAGTGAGCATAGAGCAAAATTGATCTCCATACCGCACTCCAATACCAGCGCTGCGGTAAGCTGGTTTTACGTGCTTGTGCACGATTTCCCCATAGACATCAATGGGGAGAGCCGGCTGAAAAAAAGCCTAACACCTGCAATAAAGGAGCGTAAAGCTCCGTAACACAGCCCCATTGATTCCTATGTTTACACCTAACATCCTAACATGAACCCGGAGTCTAAACACCCCTAATCTTATACTTATTAACCACTAATCTGCCACCCCCAACATCGCTTACACCTACATTATACTTATTAACCCCTAATCTGCCGCCCCCGACATCACCATCATCTACATTATACTTATTAACCACAAATCTGCGCCCCCAACATCGCCGACATCTACATAATGTTATTAACCCCTAATCTCCCACCCCCAATGTTGCCACAACCTGCCTACACTTATTAACCCCTAATCTGCTGCTCCCAACGTCACGGCCACTATACTAAATTTATTAACCCCTAAATCTAACCCTAAGTCTAACCCTAACACCCACTAACTTTAATGTAATTAAAATAAATCTAAATAAAACCTACTATTAATAACTAAATAATTCCTATTTAAAACTAAATACTTACCTATAAAATAAACCCTAAGCTTGCTACAATATAACTAATTGTTACATTGTAGCTATCTTAGGTTTTATTTTTATTTCACAGCTAAGTTTGTATTTATTTTAACTAGGTAGACTAGTTAGTAAATAGTTATTAACTATTTACTAACTACCTAGCTAAAATAAATACAAAGTTACCTGTAAAATAAAACATAACCTGAGTTACACTAACACCTAACCTTACACTACAATTAAATCAATTACATTAATTAAATACAATTAACTAAATTACAAAAAAAAACTCCACTAAATTACACAAAATAAAAAAGAAAGAGAGATATTTAAACTAATTACACCTAATCTAATAGAACTATCAAAATAAAAAAGCCCCCTCAAAATAAAAATACCTAGCCTAAACTAAACTACCAATAGCCCTTAAAAGGCCCTTTTGTGGGGCATTGCCCCAAAGAAATCAGCTCTTTTAACTGTAAAAAAATACAAACAACCCCTCAATAGTAAACCCACCACCCACACAACCACCCCCCAAATAAAATCCTAACTAAAAAACCTAAGCTCCCCATTGCCTTGAAAAGGGCATTGCCCTTAAAAGGGCATTTAGCTCTTTTTCTGCCCAAAACCTAATCTAAAAATAAAACCCACACAATAAACCCTTAAAAAAGCCTAACACTAACCCCCGAAAATCCACTTACAGTTTTTGAAGACCCGACATCCATCCTCAACGAAGCCGGCAGAAGTCCTCAACGAAGCGGCAGAAGTCTTCATACAACCAGGAAGAAGTCTTCATCCAACCGGCAGAAGTTTTCATCCAGATGGCATCTTCTATCTTCATCCATCCGGCGTGGAGCAGGTCAATCTTCAAGACATCCGGCGCGGAGCATCCTCTTCAATCAACGTCTTCTTGAACAATGAATTCTCCTTTAAATGACGTTATCCAAGATGGCATCCCTTGAATTCCGGTTGGCTGATAGAATTCTATCAGCCAATCGGAATTAAAGGTGAAAAAATCCTATTGGCTGATACAATCAGCCAATAGGATTGAGCTTCGATCCTATTGGTTGATCCAATCAGCCAATAGGATTGAGCTCGCATTCTATTGGCTGACTTGAAGTGGACGGTTTGATCTCTGAAACGTCACAACAATAAACCACGCTTTGTTTTTTCAAAGTCCAGTGAGTGCGGATTTACTTTATACTATATATATATATATATATATATATATATATATATATTCCGTCTAATGAGCGTGGCAGCACGGTCGCACATTGATTTTGATTGCTCAGCACACTTTTTAGCACTGGCAGCATCCGAGCATCGTCACGTGGTTATAGTCATATTAATATATGTATATATATATATATATATATATATATATATATATATATATATATATATATATATATATATATATATATATATATATATATATATATATATATATATATATATATATGTATAAAGAGAGAGAAAAGCAGACCACAGTTATCCAGCACTCAACTATTACTCATTTTATAAATATCACACATAGAAACACAGAAGAATGAGGGAGAGAGCAGTAAGTGTTCCTAATAAATATACAATACAATTTATTGCGCAGCAAAAAACAACATTCAACAATCTACTGCTAGTCTGCAAGAGAACTACTCAATGTGTATATACATATAACTAATACATTAGGCAATCATAATCAAGTCCCTAGTATAATGTGGAGCTAAAGGGCCACAAATAGTCCCATCAAGGAAACAAATTGTTGAACGTTCATGGATCAATATCAGTTCACAATTCCAGCAACAGCAAACCTGCTGTATTTGTAATCCAAAGATTCAAAAAATTTGTTGTATTAACAACAAGTGACAAAAAAACGAAAGGGTTAACTGCGCAAAAAGGAAACTATTAAACCTGTGATGATAAAGAGGAAACTCCCAACCTCAATTACTAAAGTGATTTAAATAGAATATATATGGACTCTAAAAAGAGACCACAAAATTCAAAAAACACAGGCGCTAAAACAGCTTAAAATAGACAATGAAAACGTGATTTTTAAACCATATAGTGCAATATATATATGCTTGCAAATAACAACACCCAGTGCGGACTGGAACAACAAAAGATGTGTGAACAAAAAAAGTGTATAAAATATATGTTTAATTACATAGGTGAAATGAAAATATTAAAATATTGAAATATTCGTACATATAAAAGCGCTGATCAGGCGCAACATTGAAGTGTAGCATACATTTTAACAATAATGTGATACAAAAAATGATAATAGAACAACGTGAAAGGTTTAGTATTTTCCAGTATGCGATTCGATGCGATGATTTTTCCAAATAGCCCAGATTTAGAAGAAAGATTTATGTCTTCAATGGGAGACCGGAGGTCGGTGGTTGAATCCTGCAAGTTCCTTTTCGTGGCGTGAGACTCCAAACCGCAGCGGGCAGCAAAAGTTAATCCAGCAGAATATGCAAACACCTTTGCACAGGTGGCTGGAAAAGATGCACCTACGGAGGCCGGAAAGAGACAAAAAAAGAACACAAAAGAGCAACGCGTTTCAACCCGTAAACCTTTCACGTTGTTCTATTATCATTTTTTGTATCACATTATTGTTAAAATGTATGCTACACTTCAATGTTGCGCCTGATCAGCGCTTTTATATGTACGAATATTTCAATATTTTAATATTTTCATTTCACCTTTGTAATTAAACATATATTTTATACACTTTTTTTGTTCACACATCTTTTGTTGTTCCAGTCCGCACTGGGTGTTGTTATTTGCAAGCATATATATATTGCACTATATGGTTTAAAAATCACGTTTTCATTGTCTATTTTAAGCTGTTTTAGCGCCTGTGTTTTTTGAATTTTGTGGTCTCTTTTTAGAGTCCATATATATTCTATTTAAATCACATTAACAACAAGTGGCAATTCAAAAATATAGGTGAGATAATTCCATCCAACCACAGATATATAGCATGAAGGAAACAGCAAACCAATATATTGCCTTGATCGCAGTATATTTAGAACCAATACAATGTTGCTTTTATACTGTTGGTATTTGTTACCTTAGTTTTTATACACTCGGGATCTGCTCAGTGATAATTTCACACTCTCTGCATCTTTACCTTAGGTAGTGTATACTTCGGATTAATTTGGTGCTGTTGTCACACCTTAGGCTCTTTCAGATTGCCCGGTTAATGCTGTATTACCTTTGATCATGCGTCTCGACCTCCTGTTGTTTGGGTTGGGTAATGACACCTTCCTTATAACTTGAATAGTATTTATATTGCCACCGGTTTTCCTTATTGGGAAAGATAAGTGTACCAACAAAATTGCATTTATTTATAGTGTTGACTATTGCTACGTATGTGTCAAATACTTAATACAGATTATATTATAAATGATACTTCAAAAGGTTAATCTACTGTGCCGAACACTTCCAACTACAAAAAGGAAATTATCCATAGACTAATGTTTTTTCTCTCTAATACACAACTGAAAAAAACTTTCAATATCTCTTTCAGAACCATATTAATATTTAATCACTCAATTAGTTAATATTCAAAAATATATATTTTTATCAATTCTTTTTTCCTTATTCATTGATTTTGAATCTTTTAGCTTATTCTTTAAAGGTATGTTTGCTAACATACAAGGTATTCATAGAAATGAACCAAAATTAATCTCCTCATTCATGCCCCCTGGTTTTAAACTTTTTAAATTAAAGATCCATTCACTTTCCTTGCACAATAAAATCTGGTCCAGATAACCCCCCTACTTTTAATGTCAACTATGTTCTCCTCACCCAAAAAAATTGATTGAAAGTATTCCGTATGGGAAATATTTGAGACAGATGCAATTGCACTGATTTCAATCAGTTTAAACTTGAAACTAGCCAGTTAAAACAGAGATTTAAAGAGAGAGGATATTCACAAAAATGTTTTAAGAGTGCCTTTAACAAATCAAAATTGAGAAATAGGGAAACTTTGTTATATGATAACAAAGATAAAACCATAAAAGACTCCAGTACAAGGTTCATTAGCACATTCAATGACAGATGGCGTGATATTCACGCAATACTACAGAAACATTGGCATGTTTTGTTGGTTGATCCAACAATAGCCAAATGTGTAGGAAATACACCACTAATGACTCCAAAGAGAGCCCCAAATTTAAAGGACATTCTGGTCCATAGTCACCTTAAGTCCACTAGTACAAATTGGTTTACAGCCAATAAACAGAGAAATGGCAACTTTAAATGCACACATTGCTCAGTTGCACAAATATGCTTACAGGTGAAAGATTCTATGACAACCAAGGCCTGCCACATAGAATAAAGGGACATATTACCTGCAGGAGTGAAGGAGTTATATACATGGTGTCATGCAGTTGCCCAATATTCTATATTGGAAAAACTTATAGAGGCCTCAAAGAAAGAATAAAAGAACATAAGCGTGACATTAAAAATAACTGCGTGAAAAATAGCAGTGTTGCAAGACATTTCATGGAATCCCACAACAGTAATAATAAAATTTTGCGTTTTAGGGGCCTGGAATTAGTTGACATTAAAAGTAGGGGGGGGGGGTAATCTGGACCATATTTTATTGTGCAAGGAAAGTGAATGGATCTTTAATTTAATAAAAAGTTTAAAACCGGGGGGCATGAATGAGGAGATTAATTTTGGTTCATTCCCATGAATAACTTGTGAAAGGAGTGTCTCTTTAAAGAAAAAAAACTGTTAGTAAACATACCTTTAAAGAATAAGCTAAAAGATTCAAAACTCAAATTCAAAGAATAAGGAAATAATAATAATATTTTTGAATATTCACTAATTGAGTGATTAAATATTAATATGGTTCTAAAAGAGATATTGAAAGTATTTTTTCAGTTGTGTATTAGAGAGAAAAAACATTACTCTATGGATAATTTCCTTTTTATAATGTTATCTGTATTAAGTATTTGACACATACGTAGCAATAGTCAACACACTAATAAAGGAGAAGATCCTCCAATGATCATCAAGCCAGAAGAAGCCTGTATGCTTTGAACGGGTGAAACGCACGTAGCTGCTACTCAGTGAGCTTGTCAGCTGAAAGCCGCTGAACACTACTGCTCGTCTACATAATAATTTGAAGCCATGGAAAGAGGCGCGCTTATGCGCTTAAGAGCCTCTTAAGCAATTTTGTGGGTACACTTATCTTTCCCAATAAGGAAAACCGGTGGCAATATCAATACTATTCAAGTTATAAAGAAGGTGTTATTACCCAACCCAAACAACAGGAGGTCAAGACCCATGATGAAAGGTAATACAGCATTAACCGGGCAATCGGAAAGAGCCGGAAGTGGAACAACAGCACTGATTTGATCTGAAGTATACACTACCTAAGGTAAAGATGCAGAGAGTGGGAAATTATCACTGAGCAGATCCCGAGTGTAAAGAAACTAAGGTAACAAATACCAACAGTATAAAAGCAACATTGTATTGGTTCTAAATATACTGCGATCAAGGCAATATATTGGTTTGCTGTTTCCTTCGTGCTATATATCTGTGGTTGGATGGAATTATCTCACCTATATTTTTGAATTGCCACTTGTTGTTAATACAACACATTTTTTGAATTTTTGGATTACAAATACAGCAGGTTTGCTGTTGCTGGAATTGTGAACTGATATTGATCCATGAACGTTCAACAATTTGTTTCCTTGATGGGACTATTTGTGGCCCTTTAGCTCCACATTATACTAGGGACTTGATTATGATTGCTTAAAGGGACAGTCTACACCAAAATTTTTCTTATTTAAAAAGATAGATAATCCCTTTATTGCCCATTCCCCTTTGTTTGCGTAACCAACACAGTTATATTAATATACTTTTTACCTCTGTGATTACCTTGTATCTAATCATTTGCAGACAGCCTCCTTATCTAAGTGCCTTTGACAGACATGCAGTGTAGTCAATCAGTGAAGACTCCTAAATAACTTCACGGGAGTGAGCACAATGTTATCTATATGACACATGTGAACTAGCACAGTCTAACTGTGAAAAACTTTCAAAATGCTCTGAGCTAGGAGGCGGTTTTCAACTGTTTAGAAATCAGTTTAAGCCTAGCTAGGTTTAGCTTTTCAAAAATACCACCAAGGGAACAAAGCAAATTTGATGATAAAAGTAAATTTGAAAGTTGTTTAAAATTGCATGCCCTATCTGAATCATGAAAGTTTAATTTTGACTAGACTGTCCCTTTAATGTATTAGTTATATGTATATACACATTGAGTAGTTCTCTTGCAGACTAGTAGTAGATTGTTGAATGTTGTTTTTTGCTGCATAATAAATTGTATTGTATATTTATTAGGAACACTTACTGCTCTCTCCCTCATTCTTCTGTGTTTCTATGTGTGATATTTATAAAATGAGTAATAGTTGAGTGCTGGATAATTGTGGTCTGCTTTTCTCTTTCTTTATACATCTTATTATTACCACAACCTTTAGCAATGAATCTCTAGTTTAGGGAGCATTTCTTTTGTTAAACTACTCTATAAGATTATATTTGAAGTGATGTTTCTATAAAATTGTATATATATATATTATTGTGTGACTGTGTACATCCATATGAAATGGGAGTTATCGGACACAAGCACAGGAGGATATCATACAACTATACATTTATATGAAATGGGACACAGTCAGATAAAAAGAAAGCTGCAGAACTGGAATAGCTATATGTGTCAAAGAAAGTGTGACATTAACTTGAATCTACAGTAGTTATGTCTACTCTTCCTCAGTGTTAAAGATTCAGGTTAATGCCACATTTTCTATTGACTTTAGCCATTCCAGTCCTGCAGCTTTCTTTTTTTATCATGTGTGTCCTATTTCATATGAATGTATAATTCTATACACATCTGCCTTGAAGCTTGCAGTATTTGGACTAATCTTGCTGGGCTGCAAATGAAATACAAATTATAGCCAATATGTGACTGGTCTAGCAAATATAAATATATCATGTTTAAGCATTGTTATCTACGGAACATTTCCATTACAATCTATATTGTAGTGTTACTGTCACATGAAACATAATCTTGCTGGGCTGCAAATTAAATACCAGTTACAGCCAAACAGATACTGGTCTAGCATATCAGAACTGTTCTGTAGATAAAAACACTACTTGAAAGAAACATTATTATTAACATTATTATATAATATTTAAGCGTTGCCCAGTTGTCAGGTCGTAAGTAACAGGTCTGCACAGTTGTAATAAAAATTAGAGGGAACGTTGATATATATATATATATATATATATATATATATATATATATATATATGTATGTCTATGTTAAATCCCTTTGTTTGCCTTTCTTTTTCCTAACACCTGAGCCCTCATAGCTTTGAGCCCTTGTAACTTTTGTGCGCAATTTTTTTTTGAATAATATTTTATTAGATATTTTTATTGTGAATGTAACTGTACTTTGTAATCTATTTTTGATGTGTTTTGTGAGACTTCTATGTTTCACAAAACAGTTAACGACAGCTCTGAATACTCACTAATGATGAGGGTTAACTTGAATTGCGCTCAACCAATAGCGTTTACTTTCAACTTGTAAATACCAGCACAATATAATCTGCATGCAAACATTCGTGAAAAAACTATATTGCTTGCATGCAAACGTTTGTGCTCCACTCGTAATCTGCCCCAATATGTTTTTTACTTTAACAGATCAAAAGTGTTTTCCATTCAGTTTAGCTGACTGCAGTTTATGGTGCTGATTTGTAGAACTGCTAAGTTAAAACAATTTTGTACATTCTAGCTGGCCAGTTTGTTAGGGAAATAAGTCTTAACATATTTAAAAGAAAATATAGTAGGGAAAATAGGAATGCATATAGCTGTGTAGCAGTAATGTAACAGTTTATAAGACATTCAAACTAGTGAATAGTGAAATGGCTTTTAATACTTGAAACTCACAAAAGGTATGTGGTTGAAATTTTAACTATTCTGCTTGTTAAATTAAATTTTAATCAAATTATAAAACTAATTTTAATAAATTATATGGTGGCATAAATTCAATCACCTAGATTATGAGTTTTGTCTGTAAAACTGTGCGTGGCTAACGAGCAGTCTATGCTCACCGCTCACCTACAGTAACACTGGTATTACAGTTTTTTTTTAAACCCGGCAATAGCCGCAGAAAGTGATCGGAGAGCAAAATTTTGCTCCACATCTCACCTCAATACCAGCGCTGCTTACGGTAGAGGTGAGCTGGCTAAACGTTCTCGTGCACAATTTCCCCATAGGAATCAATGAGGCAGAGCCGGCTGAAAAAAAACCTAACATCTGCAAAAAAGAAGTGTTCCGCTCCTAACGCAGCCCCATTGATTCCTATGGGGAAATAAAAGTTATGTCTACACCTAACACGCTAACATGAACCCCGAGTCTAAACACCCCTAATCTTACACTTATTAACCCCTAATCTGCCTCCCCAACTATCGCTGACACCTACATTATATTATTAACCCCTAATCTACCGCTCCGGACACCGCCACCACCTACATTATATTTATTAACCCCTAATTTGCCGTCCCCAATGTCGCCGCAACCCAACTACACTTATTAACCCCTAATCTGCCGCCCCCAACATTGCCGCCACTATAATAAAGTTATTAACCCCTTAACCGCCCCATCACAAACACTAGTTAAATTTTATTAACCCCTAATCTGCCGTCCCTAACATCGCCTCCACCTACCTACATTTATTAACCCCTAATCTGCCGCCCCAACATCGCCACCACTATATTAAATGTATTAACCCCTAAATCTAACTCTAACCCTAACCCTAACACTCCCCTAACTTAAATATAATTTAAATAAATCTAAATAAAATTACTACAATTAACTAAATAATTCCTATTTAAAACTAAATACTTACCTTTAAAATTAACCATAAACTAGCTACAATATAACTAATAGTTACATTGTATCTAGCTTAGGGTTTATTTTTATTTTACAAGCAACTTTGTATTTATTTTAACTAGGTACAATAGTTATTAAATAGTTATTAACTATTTAATAGCTACCTAGCTAAAATAAATACAAAAGTACCTGTAAATTAAAACCTAACCTAAGTTGTAGTTAGTTTAGTGAATTAATTTAATTATAGTGTAGTGTTAGGTGTAATTGTAACTTAAGTTAGGATTTATTTTACAGGTAAATTTGACTTTATTTTAGCTAGGTAGTTATTAAATAGAGCAAAATTTAGCTCCACATCTCACCTCAATACCAGCGTTGCTTACGATAGCGGTGATCTGGCAAAACGTGCTCATGCACAATAAAAAGCATCGTTCAGCTTCTAACGCAGCCCCATTGATTCCTATGGGGAAATAAAAATTATGTCTACACCTAACACCCTAACATGAACCCAGAGTCTAAACACCCCTAATCTTACACTTATTAACCCCTAATCTGCTGCCCCAACATCGCCGACACCTACTTTTTATTTATTAACCCCTAATCTCCTGCCCCCATTGTCGCCGCAACCTACCTACAATTATTAACCCCTAATCTGCCGCCCTCATTGTTGCCGCTACTATATTAAATTTATTAACCACTAAACCTAAGTCTAAACCTAACAGATATAATTTAAATAAAACGAAATAAAATTACTACAATTAAATAAATTAATCAAATTTAAAACTAAATACTTACCTGTAAAATAAACCCTAAGCTAGCTACAATATAACTAATAGTTACATTTGTATCTATCTTAGGGTTTATATTTATTTTACAGGCAACTTTGTATTTATTTTAACTAGGCAGAATAGTTATTAAATAGTTATTAACTATATAATAACTACCTAGTTAAAATAAAGACAAATATACCTGTAAAATAAATCCTAACCTATATTACAATTACACCTAACACTTCAGTATCATTAAATTAATTACCTAAACTAACTACAATTAAATACAATTCAATTAAATAAACTAAAGTACAAAAAAACCCTCTAAATTACAGAAAATAAAAAATAATTACAAGAATTTTAAACTAATTACACCTACTCTAATCCCCCTAATAAAATAAAAAATCCCCTCCAAAATAAAAAAAATTCCCTACCCTATACTAAATTACAAATAGCCCTTAAAAGGGCTTTTTGCAGGGCATTGCCCCAAAGTAATCAGCTCTTTTACCTGTAAAAAAAATACAAAACTCCCCAAAATTAAAGCCCACCACCCACACATCCAACCCTACTCTAAAACTCACCCAATCCCCCCTTAATAAAACCTAATACTAACCCCTTGAAGATCACCCTATATTGAGCCATCTTCACCCAGCCGGGCACAAGTGGTCCTCCATAGGGGCAGAAGTCTTCATCCGATCCGGGTAGAAGAGGACCTCCAGACGGGCAGAAGTCTTCATCCAGGCGGCATCTTCTATCTTCATCCATCCGGAGCGGAGCGGGTCCATTTTGAAGACAACCGACGTGGAGCATCCTCTTCTTCCGACGACTCCCGACGAATGACGGTTCCTTTAAATGACGTCATTTGCAATCAGTCAATAGAATTGAGCTTGCATTCTATTGGCTGATTAGAACAGCCAATAGAATGCGAGCTCAATCCTATTGGCTGATCCAATCAGCCAATAGGATTTTTCCTACCTTAATTCCGATTGGCTGATAGAATCCTATCAGCCAATCGGAATTCAAGGGACACCATCTTGGATGATGTCATTTAATTGAACCTTCATTCGTCGGGAGTTGTCGGAAGAAGAGTATGCTCCGCGTCTTCTGGCTTCAAGATGGACCCGCTCAGCTCCGGATGGATGAAGATAGAAGATGCCGACTGGATGAAGACTTCTGCCCGTCTGGAGGTCCTCTTCTGTCCGGATCGGATGAAGATTTCTGCCCCTATGGAGGACCACTTGTGCCCGGCTGGGTGAAGACGGCTCAAGGTAAGGTGATCTTCAAGGGGTTAGTGTTAGGTTTTATTAAGGGGGGATTGGGTGAGATTTAGAGTAGGGTTGGGTGTGTGGGTGGTGGGTTTTAATGTTGGGAGGTATTGTATTTTTTTTTTTTACAGGTAAAAGAGCTGATTACTTTGGGGCAATGCCTCGCAAAAAGCCCTTTTAAGGGCTATTTCTAATTTTGTATAGGGTAGGGAATTTTATTATTTTGGGGGGATTTTTATTTTATTAGGGAGATTAGAGTAGGTGTAATTAGTTTACAATTCTTGTAATTATTTTTTATTTTCTGTAATTTAGTGTTTTTTTTGTACTTTAGTTTATTTAATTTAATTGTATTTAATTGTAGTTAGTTTAGGTAATTAATTTAATGATAGTGTAGTGTTAGGTGTAATTGTAATTTAGGTTAGGATTTATTTTACAGGTATATTTGTCTTTATTTTAACTAGATAGTTATTATATAGTTAATAACTATTTAATAATTATTCTACCTAGTTAAATTTGTATGTATCTTAGGGTTTATATATATTTTACAGGCAACTTTGTATTTATTTTAACTATTAGTTATATTGTAGCTAGCTTAGGATTTATTTTACAGGTAAGTATTTAGTTTTAAATAGGAAGAATTTATTTAATTGTAGTAATTTTATTTCGTTTTATTTAAATTATATTTAAGTTAGGGGGTGTTAGACTTAGGTTTAGACTTAGGTTTAGGGGTTAATAAATTTAATATATAGCGGCAACGTTGGGGGCGGCAGATTAGGGGTTAATAAATGTAGGTAGGTGTCGGCAATGTTAGGGATGGCAGATTAGGGGTTAATAAAATTTAACTAGTGTTTGCGAAGCGGGAGTGCGGCGGTTTAGGGGTTAATATATTTATTAAAGTGGCGGCGATGTCCGGTCGGCAGATTAGGGGTTAAAAAATTTAAGTGTTTGCGATGTGGGGCTCGATTTAGGGGTTAATAGGTAGTTTATCGGTGTTAGTGTACTTTTTAGCACTTTAGTTAAGAATTTTATGTTACGGCGTTAGCCCATAAAACTCTTAACTACTGACTTTTAAATGCGGTAGGAATCTTGACAGGAGAGGGTCTACCGCTCACTTCTTCCAAGACTCGGAATACCGTCGTTAGGCAAATCCCATTAAAAAGATAGGATACGCAATTGACGTAAGGGGATTTGCGGTAAGCTCGAGTCGCGGAAAAAAAGTGAGCGGTACACCTGTATCTGCCAGGCTCGTAATACCAGTGGGCGTTAAAAAGCAGCGTTGGGGCATCTCAACGCTGCTTTTTAAGGCTAATGCAAGACTCGTAATCTAGCCGAAAGTTTTTATTGTCTATCTTTATATATAATGCCTGTTGTCTTTTATACACATTTTTCTAATAAAGTATCATCTGACCATGCTGACTTCATTGCACATAATTTTGCGTTCTATATTTTCTTTCCTTATACAACTAGAGGCTTAATAAAGGAGTGTCTCAGTAATCATGCTGAGAAAACATACCAAGGGAACGATTTATGAAAGTGCGAGCGAACATGATATGCTACATCGGACATGATACGCTGTCGGCATTTATCATTGCACAAGCAGTTCTTGTGAAATGCTTGTGCAATCCCGCCCTTTGCAGATTTGCGGCCGCTAGCAGGGGGTGTCAATCAGTCTGATTGTATAGGATTGGGCAGATTGATGTCCGCAGCCTCAGAGCAGGTGGACAAGTTATGGAGCAGCAGTCTTTAGATAATTCGGCCCCCAAATCTCTAGTCTGGATCTTGAAAATTTGCAAAGGAATCACAGATATTGATACTTGCTTCTGACACATAACTTTATGCAATTATCTGCCACACACATATACACATTCACACATAGGGGCCTATGTATCAAAGGTCAGTGCAGATCAGGTACGCAAGACCTTGCTGAATGCGGAGAAAAATACGCTCTCCGTATTCAGCATTGCACCAGCAGCTCACAAGAGCTGCTGGTGAAATGCCACCCCCTGCAGACTCGCGGCCAATGGGCCGCCAGCAGGGAGATGTCAATCAACCCGATCATACTCGATCGGGTTGAATTGTGGCGATTCCTTTCTCTGCTCAGAGCAGACAGAAAGGGTTATGGAGCAGCGGTCTTTAGACCGCTGCTTTATAACTGCTTTTTCTGGCGAGTCTGAAGACTCACCAGAAACACAGGCTCACAAGCTCCCTACAGAGCTTGATAAATGGGCCTCAGACAGTACATATATGTATACTTGCCCCCGTGCTCAAATGCTTTTCTGAAATATAGCCATGACTGTGCTACCTCACAAATTCAAAACTCTATTTCTGTTTACTTTATTAGATCCTGATATTAGAAATAAAAATAAAAATAATAAAAGTATTATGAAGATATGATTTTTATTAATATCCTATTTGAAGCAATACTGTAGTATAGAAATGACAATCCTAAATATCAAATCTAAATATCACCATGATATTTTTCTTTTAAGCTTATTTACATTTTATATACATAATTTTTAAGTTATTTATTTATTTATTTTTTATTTGGAAGTTAACATATAAGAGGACTTTTTCATGCTACAACACCAAGTTTAATAGATTCACTGATGTATTTCCAGATTAATTTAGCATTGTTTTAAATTACATAGAAAATTTCAATTTAATTTATAGTTTTCAGAAAACAATTTACAAGAGACCACTATCACTATGTTCTTAATTTGGTCTGGTCTGGTATAATCAGGTACAATGTGTACTCTCTGCAATAGTTTGTGCAACAATAAATAACATTTTATTTGCAAAGTACCGTATAAAGAAACTGGGTAAAATGTAATAAACTAAAACACCAAAGTAGATTGAGTATGTGATGCTTCATTGAATATAATTCATGCTGTGCAGTTATTTTTATTGTAGCTTTTCTACAAGGACAGTGAAGCAGATAATGCAGTAAGTGTATTGGAAGCAGATATACAGAATTTCCAATTTCAGATGATGAAAGAACAGGCAACATGTCAAAAATGAGATGTCCTGGAAATGCAGGTTTATGAAACAAATACTTTGGATGTGGCAGAATAAGTGTATACAGAATAAATGAAAAGCACAGTGGACATTTCTTTTATTTTATTTATCATTTTATTATGACTTAAATGTACAAGCTAAAAAAAATAGCATACCTTAGCAGTGCATTTTTTCCATCACTTCTCATACATCTAACTTGTCTTGTCTGATAACCAATTTCTATATCCCAAGTACTGGAATGGTGCCGAAACTTGTACTTTTCCTGTCGAAATGCATTTCTTTCCATGGAGTCTGAGTTAAAATCCAGCATGCTTCTTCCACTCAAATTAATTTCCATTAAATGGGGTAACTTACATTCACTCCAAGGTCCAAGTTTAAGGCTGTATGTATATTCCTCGTCTCCAAAAGGGCATGAAATTTGAATATTACAAGTTCTTGATTCTGTAAGATTTGGGCAATCAGATCCACCATACAAAGGAGGGGAAATAACAGAACGAGTTCTATGTTGCAAGCTTTTGCTACAACTTTTGCTGCATGTTGACCAACGCGAGAATTCTGATACAATACAGTTTCGAGGGCAAGGTACAAGACAAGCCTGTTCTGTTGGAGGTTGTGGAGTAAAATGCTCACAGATTTCATCAAGAGCAATGGACTGATTTATTTTTTGAACACAATTCACCTTTCTATGCTGCAAGCCATGCTGAGCTGTCACACACTCTGAAGTCCTTGCTGTTGTGTCACTGTGATAAGGAACAAGCATGCACATATCCCATTCTGTAACTTCCCATTGGAAAAGCTCATTATGCCAAGCACATATTTTAAAACAGCTCCTTTGACTTTCTGGCCTATCCTTTGGATTGCAGTCTGAATGATGAGTAATCCAACCTTCATCATGAATACACAATACTGATCGGCTTTGAGTTCCACCTGGTCCACAAGTTCCCATACACTGACCCCATGGACCTAAACAAAATAAATTAATAATAGGTATAAGTGTATGTGAGAGATGATCTACAAGCATCAACAATCACAGGTACATAAGAGTTGTACAATTTGTAATCTTCCCCTCTTACAATCTACTGGAATCGTCCATTTGATAAGTATCATCACATGATTTTCTAATGCTTTTGAGTTGCAAAAACAGCCTCTAATCCTTGAGGAAAATTAAACTCTGGTATTTCAATCAATCAGAGAGCAATCACCAAATGTACATTATTTGGATTGTCTGCTAGCTTCTAATGTAAACAAAACTAACAAATACTGAAAGCAAAAAATTCACTTTAAACTCCCTTTATATATTAGGATGACAAATCTCTATTAAAAACATGCTGGATAAAGCCCCGAGGTCTGAAACATGTTTTTTTATGGGTATATCATTTTTTAATGGGTATATGCCCCCCTAAAAGAATCTGATATTTGAAAGATTTCTGTGTTCTTATTGTTTGATGGGGCGGGGGGGGGGGGTTATCCATTAGAAAACAAATTTGTCTTGACCACATGAAAACCCATTCTGGCCTCTTTCAAGTTTGTTTTCAGTGTTAAAGTTTTTTGCATATACACTTCACATATTCACTTGCTGAAATGATTGATATTTTATTATTTAAATTACTGCTCAGATTGGAAATTATTATGAAACTAATATTTAAATGTCATCACCAGAATATAAATAAATATAAAATACATTTCAGTTAGTAAAATGTGATTTAGGTAATTGAGCAAAATTATTTAAAAGTGTTAATTTTACAAGCACAAATCATGAATTAATATTACTTATTCTGTAAAATCAAATTGCAGTCACAGAAATTCTGATGAATATAAATGGCGCCCATAGATATACTATTTAAATAAGTAAACAAGTCTGTCACAAGGATTGTGCAAAGTGCTTCCCATGGATTTTTAAATGATTTTACAATTCAAGGTCATTCTAATAAAATTAATCAGCATTCCATTGCAAAAACATTTTTTGAGTGCATCACCATTTTTTTCACTGTTAAATTACTTACACTTAAGTTATAAAACTTGTACATAAATTAAATATAATCTCCCCAATATTCATAAACGATTCTAATTAATGTTTGAAAGTTTAAACATTAATTTAAAAAATAATTCACATGATATAAAATGATTAACTGCATAAATGTCATAAATTAATGTTACTGCATAAATTAAATAAATCTGTATTCAAGTATATTAGGTAATAATACCAAATTAATTATTAGATTAGAGATTTGTTTATTGTCATTGTACAGAGTAAAAAACAGAGACAACGAAATTATAGTTGAATATCTAACCTATCCATAACACAAGGTAGTACTATGATGGTAAATCTGGCAAAGGACAATGAAAAATCAAGTGACTTGTGCTAAACGATTTTATACCACAAAATATGTAAAGTGCAATATGCAAAGAAAAAATATTTCTATACCACAAATATATAAAATACAATATGCAAAATAATTATTTCAATACTAAAAAGTATTTAAGGTGCAAGTGCAAAAATTAATTCCATTCCATAAGAGTATGTATGTATATATAAAGTGCAATATGCAATAAAAAAAAAATCTAGTCACACTTGTGTGTACTTAATAACACACATAATATTAGCACATGAAACAGTGGAAAATGAATAAATGAATAAATAAACACTATGAGGACCATTTATCAAGCTCTGAATGGAGCTTTAGGGATCGTGTTTCTGGCGAGTCTTCAGACTCGCCAGAAACAGCAGTTATGAAGCAGCGGTCTAAAGACCACTGCTCCATAACCCTGTCCGCCTGCTCTGAGCAGGCGGACAGACATCGCCACAATTCAACCCAATCAAGTACGATTGGGTTGATTGACACCCCCTTGCTGGTGGCCAATTGGCCGCAAATCTGCAGGGGGCGGCGTTGCACCAGCAATGCTGAATAGGGAGAGCGTATTGCTCTCTGCATTCAGCAATGTCTGTCGGACCTGATCCGCACTGTCGGATCAGGTCCGACAGACATTTGATAAATATGCCTCTATGTGTACATTTACACAGTATAATGTGAGGTGAATCATGTCAGAATAAAGTGAAGTGAATATACTATAAGTGAATATAGACCATTGACAGAATAAACTGTTTTTTAAGCAACTATTAATTAATAAAAAAGATAAAAAGAAAAAAGTCTGGACATAAGAGAAAAATTTTAAAATTGTTGTTTAACAAGGTAATGGCTCTAGGAAAGAAGTCCGAAGTCTGGCTGATTTGCCTTTTAAGCTCCTATATCGCCTCCCAGATGGTAATAGGGCTATTTTACTATTACTAGCATGAAAAGGATCTTGGATAATACGATAAGCCTTTTGGAGGCTACTTCTACTTTGAATATCTTCAATAGGAGGTAGCTGGACACCAATAATACACTGGCCAGTTTTAACTACCCGTTGCAGGGCTTTACGATCAGAATTAGTACAGTTTCCATACCATACAATAATGCAATTTGTAAGAATACTCTCAATAGTACAGTGGTAGAAGTTAACCAGAATCTGGGTGGATAATTTAACTTTTTTCAGTGATCTTAAAAAATAGAGACGTTATTGAGCCTTCTTCACTAAAATCAAGGTATTTAAAGACCAAGACAAATCTTCAGAAATACTATCTATGCCCAAAAATGTAAAACTTGACACTTGTTCGACCATGGTTCCATTTATGTAAATAGACAGATTTAAACAGTGTTTGGATTTTCTGTAATCAATAATGATTTATTTAGTCTTTTTGATGTTGAGATCCAGGTTATTCTCAGCACACCATGTAGCCAGGTGCATTATTTCCTCTCTGTAGGCTGACTCGTCATTGTTACTGATCTGGCCTATCACAGTAGTATCGTCAGCAAACTTGATGATGTTATTAGACTTATACATAGGCAAACAATCATAAGTAAAGAGGGAGTATAACAGTGGGCTCAATACACACCCTTGTGGAACACCGGTATTAAGGGTCAGGGTAGAAGAGATACGATTGCCTATTTTTACTGATTGCGGTCTATTAGTCAGAAAATCCAAAATCCCGTTGCATAGCATGGTGTTAATGCCAAGGTCATGGAGTTTAGCAACCAATTTAACAGGGTTACCATGTTGAATGCTGAGCTGAGATCAATAAACAGCATTCTAACATAGGTGTTACTTAGATCTAAATGGGTTAGGGCAAAATATAGTGCTAGTAATTATGTCATGTTTTACTTTTGCTTTGGCTAAATATATTTTGCTTCCATGATGATCTCTAAAAATTCTTGAGAAAACATATTTGAATTTAACTAAATTTTGCTATCATGATTGTTAAAGTGAATGTCAATTTCGATGCTAAAGTGCCCGGTTTTTAAAAATTCGATTAAAAACAGGGGCACTTTAATTCATCAAAATTTACATTTTACTCCTGTTGTAAAAAAAAAAACTTTACCTTTTAATCTTGACTGCAGCTCCAGCTTCCTCCGATCGTTGCAAGCCATTTCTGACATCAGAAATGATGGATAGGTCATTCTCAAATCACGGCTTCCCCCCGGGGGAATCAGTGTCTGATTCAACGCCGTGATTGGAGGAAGCCAGATTCCTCATTTTAGACCCAGGAAGAGGCTTTGCGACGGGTGGAGGAACCTGGAGCGGCTGTCAAGTTTAAAAGGTAAGTTTTTATTCACAACAGGAGTGAAATGTAAATTTTGATGAATTAAAGTGCCCCTGTTTTTAATCGAAGTTTTAAAAACCGGGCACTTTAGTATCAAAATTGACATTCATTTTAATTTATACAATGGCTCTTCTTATTGATTAGAATAGCTTTGAAATACAAGAAAATATCTGAGCCATCATGCAATGCTTTTGTGTACAGATTTTAACTGACAGGCATGGAGCCCATGTTTTTTAAACACTATGGGGCATATTTATCAAGCGCCCCATGTTTCTGGCGAGCCTGCAGGCTCGCCAGAAACAGCAATTATGAAGCAGTGGTCATAAAGATTGCTGCTCTATAACCTGTCCGCCTGCTCTGAGCAGGCGGACAGACATCGCCGGATATCAACCCGATCGTACTGCAGGGGGCGGCGTTGATTGACACCCCTGCAGGGGGCAGCATTGCACCAGCAGCTCTTGTGAGCTGGTGGTGTAATGCTGAATACGGCGAGCGTATTGCTCGCCGTATTCAGTGAGGTATGTCGGACCTGATCCGCACTGTTGGATCAGGTCCGATAGACCTTGATAAATAGAGGCCATAGTAAAATCTGTCTTTCAGAAAACTTCAACATGCTTAGTCAGAGGCAAAAATGGTGATGTTTTTGCTAAAGCTGTCAGAACCATTAAGACATGCAAAGGATTCTTGCACTTGCTAGCAGTAAAATTCTACTGACAAGGACTTGATGGATGCCAACTTGCAAAAGGATTCTGAGTTTAGCCTGAATTTAACACAAAACTGAAAAAGGCAGCATTTTCCATTATCACCTTTTTTTTCACCAAAAATAATTAAGATTTGGAAATGCTCACATATATAATTTCACAATATCAGAGGTTATATTTAAAGGAATATAAAAAGTGTAAAAGACGATGCATAGAGCATGTTGTTATAGAACTTTTGCCTGCAGTGTGGTTAAAAACATAGTTAAATTCAGCTCCAAAGAAGCAATGCACTACTAAGAGTTAATTACATCTAGAGAGCCAATGACAAGAGAAATATGTGCTTTTCAACAGCTAGCTGTTCTGAAACTTACCTAAGTATGCTTTTTAGCAAAGTATACCAAACTCTTGCATATGTTCAGTTTAGTGGCAGGTGTCTTAGAAAGTGTACATATAAAATACTGTCCACATAATGAAAATGGAAGTAAGTTCTTTCTGAATCATGAAAGTTTAATTTTGACTTTAACACACCACTAATTGGGTATGTGCCAGTGTGCAGAGTGTTCATTATTATATAGTAATGCTATGAGCCCTAGGTAATGTTTTTAATGCAATATTAACCTCTTGGTGACCAAGGAGTGTCAGGCACGTCCTACAAAGGGTGTCAGTTAAGGACCAAGGATGTGCCTGACACGTCCTCAAGTAATCTGAGCGCTGGAAGTGATCAAAATCGCTTCCAGCAGCTCAAACAGTATTGCAGTGTTGCCTCTATGTTTAGGCATCCTGCAATACTGTTCCTGACTGCTCCGTTTTGATCGCTCCCACAGAGCGATCACTTTCGGTTTCACTCCACGTGGAGTCCAGCAGTCAGGCAGAGCATCGGAAGCCATCGGCAGGCTTCTGATGCTCTGTAAGTGCCTTGGTGGGTCGATGCACTTAATAAAATAACAGAATATAAAAAAAAAAAAAAAAAACACATGTATTTTTAATAAAATATCCCTATATAGCCCCTATATAGCCCCCCTCCCCCATGTGGCTTCAGAGATGGAGATGCCCAGTGTATCATGGGGCTTCTGGGGGTGTCCATAGCCTGCCTCATCATAGGGACAGGCTGGGGTCCTCCAATCTGAGTTTGCCCCTATAATTAAATTTATAATAATAAAAAATCCCATTTGTTTGATCATGTCAATATTAGTAAATCTCCCTCCCTCTCCTCACTTGTGTTTTTTTTGGAGAGAGAGAGATCTGTGTTTAGGAGAGAGAGAGAGAGATTTAGTTACTTATATTAGTTTAAAAATTGTGAGACCCAATGGTTCTTTTCAGAGCCATTAACCTCTAGCTTGCCAGTGATCACTATAAATCACTGGCTCTTGCACAAAATGACTTTTTTTGCTCTGTGCATTCTCTTAGGGGTTAATTTATTTTAGCCATTTTTTTTGAGACCCAAAGGCTTTTTTTAGAGCCATTTAGCTAGTTTAAACTATTTTTTGTAAACAAATTGTGAGACCCAAAGGCCATTTTCAGAGCCATTAGCCCCCTAGCTTGCCAGTGATCACTATAAATCACTGGTTCTGGCACAAAAGCACTTTTTTTGCTCTGTGCAATTTTTTACAGGTTAATTTTTTTAAATAATTTTTTGTGAGACCCAAAGGCTCTTTTCAGAGCCATTTAGCTAGTTTAAATTCATTTTTGTAAAAAAATTGTGAGACCCAAAGGACCTTTTCAGAGCCATTAACCCCTAGCTTGCCAGTGATCACTATACATCACTGGCAGTAGCACAGCAGCACTTCTTTGCATTGCATTTTTCAGGGGTTAATTTTTTTAGTAATTTTTTTGAGAGCCAAAGGCTCTTTCCAGAGCCATTTAGTTAATTTAAATTAAAATTTTGTGTTGATTTTTTTTTTAGTATTTTTTTTCTCTGTGACAGATAAAAATAAATCATGTCACAGAGAACATATAGAGGCCTAGTTATCAACGTGTCAACTTTCCTGCCTTCACCGGCCTAATACGCCCGCCTAAGCTCGCCTACCATCGCCGCCGCGGACCTGAAAAAAATTGCCTAAGTTATCAATAAATCTGTCAAAAAGCCGCGCACCAAGTACGGGGCGATGAGCAGCGGACTGTGAGAGTTATCACTCATCCGATCTCGCTGTTCTTCGGCTTTTTTACAGCTTTATTGCTAGCCTGTCACTAAGCACCCACACTAACTACACTGTTCTACCCCCTATACCGGCGCCCCCAGAACCCCCGCAACTAAATAAAGTTATTAACCACTAAACAGCCACTGCTAGACCCCGCCGCAACTCTTATAAATGTATTAACCCCTAAACCGCCACTCCCGGACACCGCCGAAACCTACATTATACCTAGTAACCCCTATCCTGCCCCCCCCCTATACCGCCGGCCTCTATAATAAAGTTATTAACCCCTATCCTGCTGATCCCGCACCTCGCCGCAACTAAATAAATAGATTACCCCCTAAACCGCCGCTCCCAGACCCCGCCGCAACCTATATTAAACTTATTAACCTCTAATCTGCCCCCCCTACACCGTCGCCACCTATAATACATTTATTAACCCCTATCCTGCCCCCCCTACACCACCGCCACTGTAATAAATTTACTAACCCCTAAACCTAAGTCTAACACTAACCCTAACACCCCCGTAACTTAAATATTAATTAAATAAATCGAAATAATATTTCTATTATTAACTAAATTAATCCTATTTAAAACTAAATACTTACCTTTAAAATAAACCCTAATATAGCTACAATATAAATAATAATTATATTGTAGCTATCTTAGGATTTATTTATATTTTACAGGTAACTTTCAATTTATTTTAACTAGGTACAATAGCTATTAAATAGTTATTAACTATTTAATAGCTACCTAGCTAAAATAAAGAGAAATTTACCTGTAAAATAAAAACTAACCTAAGTTACAATTACACCTAACACTACACTATACTTTAATAAATTATTCCTATTTAAAACTAAATACTTACCTGTAAAATAAACCCTAAGATAGCTACAATGTAATTAATAATTACATTGTAGCTATCTTAGGATTTCTATTTATTTTACAGGTAACTTTGTATTTATTTTAGCTAGTTAGAATAGTTATTAAATAGTTATTAACTATTTAATAACTACCTAGCTAAAAGAAATACAAATTTACCTGTAAAATAAATCCTAAACTAAGTTACAATTACACCTAACACTACACTATACTTTAATAAATTATTTCTATTTAAAACTAAATACTTACCTGTAAAATAAACCCTAAGATAGCTACAATGTAATTCATAATTACATTGTAGCTATTTTAGGATTTATATTTATTTTACAGGTAACTTTGTATTTATTTTAGCTAGTTAGAATAGTTATTAAATAGTTATTAACTATTTAATAACTACCTAGCTAAAAGAAATACAAAATTACCTGTAAAATAAATCCTAACCTAAGTTACAATTAAACCTAACACTACACTATCATTACATTAATTAAATAAATTAACTACAAATAACTAAAATTAAATACAATTACATAAACTAACTAAAGTAAAAAAAATAAAAAAAAGCTGTTACAAAAAATAAAAAAAAATACGTTACAAACATTTAAAATTTTACAACAATTTTAAGCTAATTACACCTAATCTAAGCCCCCTAATAAAATAACAAAGCCCCCCAAAATAAAAAAATTCCCTACCCTATTCTACATTAAAAAAGTTCAAAGCTCTTTTACCTTACCAGCCCTTAAAAGGGCCTTTTGTGGGGCATGCCCCAAAGAAAACTGCTCTTTTGCCTGTAAAAGAAAAATACAACCCCCCCAACATTAAAACCCACCACCCACATACCCCTAATCTAACCCAAACCCCCTTTAAAAAAACCTAACACTACCCCCATGAAGATCATCCTACCTTGAGTCGTCTTCACTCAGCCAAGCCACCGATGGAACCGAAGAGGAGATCCGGAGTGGAAGAAGTGATCCTCCAAGAGGCGCTGAAGAAGGCCCTTTTAAGGGCTGGTAAGGTAAGGTAAAAGAGCTTTGAACTTTTTTTAATGTAGAATAGGGTAGGGAATTTTTTTTATTTTGGGGGGCTTTGTTATTTTATTAGGGGGCTTAGATTAGGTGTAATTAGCTTAAAATTGTTGTAATATTTTTTTAAATGTTTGTAACTTATTTTTTTTTTGTAACTTAGCTTTTTTTATTTGTTGTACTTTAGTTAGTTTATGTAATTGTATTTAATTGTAGTTATTTGTAGTTAATTTATTTAATTAATGTAATGATAGTGTAGTGTTAGGTTTAATTGTAACTTAGGTTAGGATTTATTTTACAGGTAATTTTGTATTTCTTTTAGCTAGGTAGTTATTAAAAAGTTAATAACTAATAACTATTCTAACTAGCTAAAATAAATACAAAGTTACCTGTAAAATAAATATAAATCCTAAAATAGCTACAATGTAATTATTAATTACATTGTAGCTATCTTAGGGTTTATTTTACAGGTAAGTATTTAGTTTTAAATAGAAATAATTTATTAAAGTATAGTGTAGTGTTAGGTGTAATTGTAACTTAGGTTAGGATTTATTTTACAGGTAAATTTCAGTTTATTTTAGCTAGGTAAGCTATTAAATAGTTAATAACTATTTAATAGCTATTGTACCTAGTTAAAATAAATTGAAATTTGCCTGTAAAATAAAAATAAATCCTAAGATAGCTACAATATAATTATTATTTATATTGTAGCTATCTTAGGGTTTATTTTAAAGGTAAGTATTTAGTTTTAAATAGGATTAATTTAGTTAATAATAGAAATATTATTTAGATGTATTTAATTAACATTTAAGTTAGGGGGGTGTTAGGGTTAGGGTTAGACTTAGGTTTAGGGGTTAATAATTTTATTACAGTGGCGGCGGTGTAGGGGGGGCAGAATAGGGGTTAATAAATGTATTATAGGTGTAGGGGGGGCAGATTAGGGGTTAATAAGTTTAATATAGGTTGCGGCGGGGTCCGGGAGCGGCGGTTTAGGGGTTAAACTATTTATTTAGTTGCGGCGAGGTCCGGGATCGGCAGGATAGGGGTTAATAACTTTATTATAGAGGGCGGCGGTATAGGGGGGCAGGATAGGGGTTACTAGGTATAATGTAGGTTGCGGCGGTGTCCGGGAGCGGCGGTTTAGGGGTTAATATGTATAGAGTAGCTTGCGGTGGCCTCCGGGAGCGGCGGTTTAGGGGGTCTATAACTTTATTTAGTTGCGGCTGTGTAGGGGGGGACAGCTTAGGGGTGCTTAGACTCGGGGTACATGTTAGGGTGTTAGGTGTAGACAGCTCCCATAGAAATCAATGGGATGTCTGGCAGCAGCGAACTTGCACTTTCGCTATGGTCAGACTCCCATTGATTCCGATGGGATCCGCCACCTCCAGGTACGCTGGGCCGGAAAAGTGCTGAGCGTACCTGCTAGTTTTTTGATAACTAGCAAAAGTAGTCAGATCGGAACATTTGGAGTGACGTAAGAATCGATCTGTGTCGGACTGAGTCCGGCGGATCGAAGCTTACGTCACAAAATTCTACTTTTGCCGGTCTCTAGCCTTTGATAACTAAGGCGAATCAGCCTCGCCACAAATACGCTGCGGAATTCCGGCGTATTTGAGGTTGACAGCTTGATAACTAGGCCTCATAGTGCTGAGGAGGCGTATGCCTCTATGTCTGACTCAGACCCCAATTTTGACCCTGCCATATGCTCAGATACATCATTAGATACAGTCTCAACTGATAGTCATGTATCTGTGGATGCTAGCCCCCCTGCTAGCCCCCCTGCCAGAAGGAGACATGTTGCTCCAGCTTTCATTGCTGCTGAAGAGGGGGTAACAGCAGGATTTAGCCCCCCAACAGTTTATGGAGGTGTTCCTGGGTGATGATGTATTGGGGAACATTGTCGTCCAAACTAATTTCTATGCCCATCAGTTCCGTGCTGTAAAACCTGACACTTTTTTGGCAAAGCAGCAATGGGCCCCCATCGATGTGCCAGAATTTAAAAAATTCTGGGCATTGACTATGCTGATGGGCAACATAAAGAAACTCTCCATCCGCTCCTACTGGAGCAGTAGCCCCATTTTCTCTAGCCCCATTTTCTCCCAGAGTATGTCGAGGAAGAAGTATGAAATGATTCTACATTTCATGCACTTCAGCGACAACAGCCTGTGCCCCACTAGGGAGCATCCCCAGTTTGACAGGCTGTATAAAATCCACCCCCTTATTACCCACTTTACTTCCAGGTTTGCAGAGGCTTATACACCTGAAAGTAATATATGCGTGGATGAATCCCTGATGAAGTATAAGGGAAGGCTGGGATTCAAGCCATATATTCCTTCCAAGGAGTAAAGGTATATAAGTTCTGTGAGAGCGAGACTGGGTATACTCAGGCCTTCCGGGTGTACTAGAGGAAGAATATCCACCTTGACCCTTCAGGCTGCCCAGAACATATGGGAACCACTGGCAAGATTGTCTCGGACCTAATTTTACCCCTGATGCACAAAGGGTACCACTTTTCTATGTAGACAATTTTTATACAAGAGTCCTTTTGTTCAAACTACTGTATTGTTGTGATACAGTAGCTTGGGGTACAATTTGAAAGAACCGTGCAGGTTTCCCAGGACAACTTGCACGCACCCAGTAACGAAGGGGGAAGACCTCAGCTCTGCGCCAAGAGGACCTGTTGGCAGTTAAGTACAGAGACAAGAAGGATGTATACCTTCTTACCACCATCCACACAGAGAGGACTGTGGAGGTATCTGTATGTAGCAGAGCTGAGAGCACAATATAACCGGCATATGTTGGGGTTGATCTAGCAGATCAGCTGCTGCAGCTTTATTATGCGGAAGACAATGGCCTGGTACAAAAAGGTTGCAATTTACTTAATGCAAATTGCAACCCACAACACTTTTTTGTTGTTCAAAAAAAGCAAACCCCGAAATGAAACTGACTTTTTTACAGTTTCAACTCCAGATTATTTCTGGGATTTTGTACCAAGATGCATCTGCTCCCCGGGTGGTGATGGGAGAGAGCAGAGTTGGGGCTACCCATTTTATTTTCAAAATCCCCCCCTACTGCAGCGAAGCAGAATCCTCAGAAAAAAATGCAGGGTCTGTACCAAGAGGGGGCAGAAAAAGGACACCACCTTGTACTGTCCTGATTGCCCTGGACAAAACTAAAGATAGGCCTATCAGAAGAAATACTCTCACTTTCAACTCAAATTACAAGTCATACAATTGTAACTGAACCTTCCCAAAATCCTTGCAAACCTATGCATGAGGGCATGGGCATACTCAGGTGGTCTTGCAGGAAACAACCTAGAGTGTTTTCTTGCTATATGTGGGAACATTTGTATATTGTAATATTGTGAATATGTTGCATTTATTAATTGTTAGTGTCTGTTGTACTATTTTTTAACATTGTATCCGTTGCTATTCTGTAAGCTGTAATGATCATCTGATTCGGATCAATGAAAGAATAGCATGGTAAATTTAAAGACCTATTCTATGAGATGCAAACTCATTTACTTCCTGTTGACAAAGTTTACCCGTGAGTAAACGAAACACGTTCGGGTGACAAGTAAACATCTTGAAGGACTGTGTACCTTAGTTGGCATATGGCCCACTATTTTCCTAGCGGCTCTAACCATTGATGGGGAGACATTGATAGCGGTGCCATCATAACGGACTATCGGAGAACTGTAAGCCGGACCGCAAATACAGTGTGGCTGAGTTGAAACTATGGGCACATTTTTATCTTGTATCTTGTAAGTGTGAAATTGTATGTAGTCAGGGATCTGACTGCAATAAACTGGTACAGTGAATCACGGTTGCGCTTGTCTCTTTTCTTCTATTCCAGTTCATACAATTGTAACTGAACCTTCCCAAAATCCTGGCAAACCTATGCATGGGGGCATGGGTATACTCAGGAGGTCTTGCAGAAAACATCCTGGAGTGTTTTCTTGCAATAACTTGCAACAATCTCTCCTAAATAATAGTCAAAAAGCAATGTGTGTGTAAAAATGAAAATAAAAATTACCACCATACACTTTCTACAATTTGTTTGGCTAAAACGGTTTCATCAAAAGCATCAAAGCACTCCTTATACAATACCTTGGGGTGTCAACATTTCAAATATATTCACTTTAATTAAATAAATAAAACTGGGGTATGCAATAGGCCCAAAACTAAAGATAGGCCTATCAAAAGAAATACTCTCAATTTCAACTCAAATTACAAGTCATAAAATTGTAACTGAACCTTCCCAAAATCCTGGCAAACCTATGCATGGGGGGCATGGGTGTAATTAGGGGTTCTTGCAGAAAACAACCTGGAGTGTTTTCTTGCAATAACTTACAACAGGCTCTCCTAAATCATAGTCAAAAAGCAATGTGTGTGTAAAAATGAAAATTGAAAAATTACCACCATCCACTTTCTCCATTTTTTTTGGCTAAAACGGTTGCATCAAAGCACTCCATATACAATACCTTGGGGTGTCAACATTTCAAATATATACACTGTCATGGCAATAAATAAAACTGGGGTATACAATAGGCCCCAAACTAAAGGTAGGCCTATCAGAAGAAATATTCTCACTTTCAACTTAAATTACAAGTCATACAATTGTAAACTTAAATATCTCCACTAAGCCGCGCAACTAAAGTGCAGACAAGAATTAAAAAATAGTCTGATAAAAACACTTAGTAGAGCAATATGGGGCACTGTTTACCTAATATTGCAGTACGCTTACAAATTAAGAAAATGTTTAAACTAATAATACATAACATTCAAAATAAACAATATGAGATACACCAGAGCCTAAACAATATTTTCACTGGATTCACAAAATATGTGTAAATAAAATATTGTCACCGTAATGGGTGAGTCCCGGATGTCCCACTAAATCTATCTTACTAGATAAAAATGTTAAAAGATGATCCGTGAGTAATGCTTAGTCCACAAAGATGGTTAACACTTTCTTGCAGGTGTCTTTCCGAATCTGTCTGGTGCAGCTGACCTTTAAGATTCTGATTGTAGTCAGATCTTCTTAAACAGAACTGGAATAGATGAAAAGAGACAAGCGCAACCGCGATTCACTGTATCGGTTTATTACTGTTAGATCCCTGACTTCATACAATTTCACACTTACAAGATAAAAATGTGCCCGTAGTTCTCCGATAGTCCATTATGATGGATCCGCTATCGATGTCTCCCCATCAATGGATAGAGCCGCCAGGAAAATAGTGGGCCATATGCCAACAAAGGAACATAGTCCTTCAAGATGTTTACTTGTCACCCAAATGCGTTTCGTTTACTCACTGGTAAACTTTGTCAACAGGAAGTAAATGAGTTTGCATCTCATAGCATAGGTCTTTAAATTTACCGGGCTATTCTTTCATTGGTCCGTATCAGATGATCATTACAGCATACAGAATAGCAACGGATACAATGTTAAAAAAATAGTACAACAGACATTAGAAATTAATAAATGCAACATATTCACAATATTACAATATACAAATGTTCCCACATATAGACAGTTCATATAAAAAAGTCAAATAAAAAACTATCTGTAAAAATATTCAAAGTTAATGATGTGTATAGATATCATTCTAAAACCTTCAATATTTAACATATTAATAATTCATCAGATAAAAACTATTCACTAGAGGAAAAAAACTATTATATATCAGATTAAAACTAGTTCAACAACGATATAGGGATACTACTATATACAATGAAAATTATAATCACAGTCGGTCTGTGCATACACCCTCATTAAAAATTAAATAAGTAATTATTGATGGGTATGTGTGTATATATATATATATATATATATATATATATATATATATATTAGTGAGTACTTATTTAATTTTTAGTGAGGGTGTATGCAGATCTACTGTGATTATAATTTTCATTGTATACAGTAGTATCCCTATATCGTTGTTGAACTAGTTTTAATCTGATATATAGTAGTTTTTTCCTCTAGTGAATAGTTTTTATCTGATGAATTATTCATAGTTTTTATCTGATGAATTATTAATATGTTGAATATTGAAAGTTTTAGAATGATATCTATACACATTATTAACTTTGTATATTATTAAAGATAGTTTTTTGTTTGACTTTTTTAATGTGAACTGTCTATATGTGGGAACATTTGTATATATAGCAATATTGTGAATATGTTGCATTTATTAAGTGTTAGTGTCTGTTGTACTATTTTTTAACATTGTATCCGTTGCTATTCTGTAAGCTGTAATGATCATCTGATTCGGATCAATGAAAGAATAGCACGGTAAATTTAAAGACCTATTCTATGAGATGCAAACTCATTTACTTCCTGTTGACAAAGTTTACCCGTAAATAAACGAAACACGTTCGGGTGACAAGTAAACATCTTGAAGGACTGTGTACCTTAGTTGGCATATGGCCCACTATTTTCCTAGCGGCTCTACCCATTGATGGGGAGACATCGATAGAGGTGCCATCATAACGGACTATCGGAGAACTGTAAGCCGGACCGCAAATACAGTGTGGCTGAGTTGAAACTATGGGCACATTTTTATCTTGTATCTTGTAAGTGTGAAATTGTATGTAGTCAGGGATCTGACTGTAATAAACTGGTACAGTGAATCACGGTTGCGCTTGTCTCTTTTCTTCTATTCCAGTTCATACAATTGTAACTGAACCTTCCCAAAATCCTGGCAAACCTATGCATGGGGGCATGGGTATACTCAGGAGGTCTTGCAGAAAACAACCTGGAGTGTTTTCTTGCAATAACTTGCAACAATCTCTCCTAAATAATAGTCAAAAAGCAATGTGTGTGTAAAAATGAAAATGAAAATTAGCACCATACACTTTCTCCAATTTGTTTGGCTAAAACGGTTGCATCAAAAGCATCAAAGCACTCCATATACAATACCTTGGGGTGCCAACGTTTCAAATATATTCACTTTAATGGAAATAAATAAAACTGGGGTATGCAATAGGCCCAAAACTAAAGATAGGCCTATCAAAATAAATACTCTCACTTTCAACTCAAATTACAAGTCATAAAATTGTAACTGAACCTTCCCAAAATCTTTGCAAACCTATGCATGAGGGCATGGGCGTACTCAGGTGGTCTTGCAGGAAACAACCTAGAGTGTTTTCTTGCAATAACTTACAGCAATCTCTCCTAAATCATAGTCAAAAAGCAATGTGTGTGTAAAAATGATTTTTTTTTTTGGCTAAAACAGTTGCAACAAAGGCATCAAAACACACCATATACGATACATTGGGGTGTCAACTTTTCAAATATATGCACATTCATGGCAAGCAAATAAATTGGGATATGTAAAAAAGCCCACAAAAAGAAGAAATCTGTGTTTAGTACTTTTAGCATTGAGGATGTTATATATGAGATTTGGTTTTGTCTAGGTATTCATCTTAGATTATTAACAAATTGATTTTTTATTAACTCTACCATAATACTGTTTCTTTATTACAGATTGGAATTTGTGAATAAGGTTTGCCCTATTTTTGCATACACCAATTAGAATACATCAGGAGGACACTTTCAGTTTTATTTTCAATAGATACCACTAAAGTCGGAACGGCATTTATTTGCGCCACCTTATATAAATGCATGCAAAGAAAATATGTTAAATGTGAAAAAATCACAAACACATGTCAGAAGTTTGGCATTGCACCCCCACAACAAGCCAACAAACCTATGCATAGGTGGTATCACTGTACTCTGGAGATGTTGCTGAACACATATTGAGGTCTTATTTGGCAGTAACACATAACAGGAACTGAGAATCCATGCCTAAAGTACAATGTGTGTGAAAAATAACACAAAATAAGAAATACCCAAAAGTTTGACTGGTGGTTGATTTAGTGCATGGAAAGTGTTAAAATACCAGCATTTCAAATACCATAGGGTGTCTACTTTTCAAAAATATATGGTTTGATGGGGGAAAATTACATTGGCCAGCTTCAGAAATGCCGCAATATAGGACATGGGTGCATTAGGGGGCTCATATGAAAATGTCTTAGCCCTTGAAGGCTGCCTCTTATATGAAAGCATTTCGAAATGTTTTCACAATTAGAGGGGGTTAGTTCATGTGTGCTATATAGATAACATTGTGCTCACGCCCGTGGAGTTACCTTGGAGTCAGCACTGATTGGCTAAAATGCAAGTCTGTCAAAAGAACTGAAATAAGGGGGCAGTCTGCAGGGGCTTATATAGAAGATAATCACAGAGATAAAAAGTATATTAATATAACTATTGGTTATGCAAAACTGGGGAATAGGTAATAAAGAGATTATCTATCTTTTTAAACAATAAATATTCTGGTGTAGACTGTCCCTTTAATGTGATCCCCATAATAATATGCACATTGAATGATTGCCCTATTCTTACTTAATTTATGCAGAAAACAGAAAATTATTCAGTTATATTATAATTCATAGGAGGAATGGGTAAGTAAACAGTTTAAATGAATAACTATAACATTGTAATTAAATAGAGCTCTTATTTGCATTGCAATGCCCTTTGAAAAGCTGTAAACCTCCAAGTGCAGGCTCTAATTATCTCTTCTTGCCAGCCAATTTTATAACACATAAATTGTAAAAATATAAGATGTGAATTTAAAACGGTATCACTTGAACAGCCAGGAAGAACATCCTATTACTATAGCTGCTCACAGACATCTTACTACTAATTCCAAATACTATCGGCTAGATTACAAGTTTTGTCGGTAAAAACTTGTGTTGCTAACAAGCCTTTTTTTTTCCAGCGCTTACTTTAAACAACGCTGGTATTACAAGTTTTCTGAATGGCTGCGTTAGCCTCAGAAAAGTGAGCGTTGAGCAAAATTTAGCTCCACTTCTACCTGTCATACCAGCGTTGCTTACGGCAGTGGTAAGCTGGAAAAACGTGCTCATGCACGATTTCCCCATAGGATACAATGGGGCTGAGTTGGCTAAAAAAAAACTAACACCTGCAAAAAAGCAGCGTTCAGCTCTTAGCGCAGCCCCATTGTTTCCTATGGGGAAACACTTTCTAAGTCTACACCTAAAACCCTAACATGAACCCCGAGTCTAAACACCCCTAACCTTACACTTATTAACCTCTAATCTGCCGCCCCCAACATCGACGCCACCTGCATTATACTATTAACCCCTAATCTGCCGCTCCGGACACCGCCGCCACCTACATTATTCCTATGATCCCCTAATATGCTGCCCCTAACATCGCCAACACCTATATTATATTTATTATCCCCTAATCTAATTTGCGTTAGGCAAATCCCATTAAAAAGATAGGATACAGAATTGACGTAAGGGGATTTGTGGTATGGAAAAGTCGCAGAAGAAAAGTGAGCGGTAGACCCTTTCCTGTCTGACTTGTAATACCAGTGGGCATTAAAAAGCAGCGTTAGGACCCCTTAGCGCTGCTTTTTAAAGCTAACGCAGAACTCGTAATCCAGGCGTATGTGTATAGAAGGTACCTCATATTGGGCTAGATTAAGAGTAACTGTTGCACGCAAGCAATATTGGGTTTTACCTGCTTTGGAAATAGAGCACTAATTACAAGTTGAAAGTAAAAGCGACCACCAGAGAGCAATCAGATTTTACGCTCGGCAGGTTAGTGTGACTGAAACCCACATGTAAAGAGTAGTGTGTTAAAAAATAATGTTGCACTAAAAAGGACATAAATACATTGCAAATTAGAGTTACACTCATAACACTATAGAATAAAAATTATTCATATACATATCACAAAAAGGTTATAAGGGTTAAAAGGTATATGGTGTTTGATTGGAAAGGGCTACATTGTATATCTACATATACTGTATATACAGTACATGTCTAAATGTGTGAATGTATATATATATATATATATATATATATGTGTGTGTGTGTGTGTGTGTGTGTGTGTGCAGGTGTATATTCCAATATTTTTCACATACAGGATAATGTAGTTTGAATTGCAAATATATATCTAGTGTATCTATTCCATTTCTTTTGTAAGTAAACAGTATCATATATATATATATATATATATATATATATATATATATATATATAGATATATTTAATTATAAAAATTAAAAAAATTTAAATTAAAGAACATAAGAATGTAAAATATGCATAATGCGCATCAGGGTTCGGGATGTAGGTCTTACGTCGTGTCAGGTTATAGCACATGAAGAATTGATAACTTCAATGCACGTTAATTGAATAATTACTATAACATATTTTTACAAATTTATCAAAATTATTAAAGTATATTATATATACTGTTATATATATATAAATATATATATAGCAATGAACAGATGGCTGCACTCACTGGTTCTTTTAAATAAATATCTTTATTTGTGTGATGTTTCGGGGACCGTATCCCCTTCCTCAGACAGAGAACACATACAAAATGCATCCTTTTATACAAACAGTACTGTAATAGAGGCCCCACCCCCCACAAAGTGAAAAAACCGCCAAAGGTTGTCATAGCAACCTCCCAAACACAGTGAACACCCATACAGCTCCCCCAATGCATAGGAGAATAAACAAATAAAAATCACAATCAATAACAAATCTCATTAATACATGTAGAAAAACCAGACAACTAAAATCTGTCATCAGTTATATATGGTTAAATTCGTAGCATACATATGCTACCACCTATTATGTAACATTTCTGGAATACAGGCATACATGGTACTGACATAAATTGTATCTGCCCTTTGCAAAAAATGGAATGAAACTGCCCATAGCAAACAAGCCCTAATTCTCGTGCTTCTAATCCTTCTATTAAAACACTGGCATTAATTAAAAGGGAGCATGCAATCGATACCGGGCATTTACAAATAAACAAACAATGAACAGAAAAGCGCTGCGCTGACATACCTAAACGAGCTGGAGCGCAGACCATGCATACAGGCAAGCCAAGGGGCGGCGCTATCAGTGTATACCCAGAGACAGCATCTGGTACGTCACCACGCTACCAAATGTAAACACACAATCAGCTGTCTACCCAGAGGCACTCTCATAGTAATTAAGGCATATCGCTGGTGCTTACAAATCCATGAGAGGGACAATGCTCCTACAAATAACAGCACATACCTATGTGGGAGATTTATTCTTTATCGTATAATGTACATGATTACTAATGAGCAGTGTCATAGCAGCACAAACTGGTAGTACTACATAAAAACAGCCTAGTTTCAAGAATCTCAAGAGTATGTGAACATATCTACTTTAAAGGGAGATTAATAGCCAAATATAAATGACATATGTGACAATCAGCAAATGTAAGTAAAATACTACATGCCAATAAAGCACGGATGACTATAGGGGTTAAATGGTATGATACCTAACCTATACTTGAATAAAATAGGTTATTACTGAATTAGTGGACCTACCAACTTCCAATAGCTCATGGACTCTCAAAAGAAACAGGCTCATGGACTCTCAGACACACTGAATCATTGGACAACCCATCAAATTAGTTTTTTAGAGGAAGCAATGCCAATCCAGCATTAAATTTAGTCCATTTGGTTGGATGGTATTCAACCGGTATGTCCATTTGGCTTCAATTTGGAGGAGGATTCTGTTTCTATTACCACCCCTTTTCAATGGGGGAACGTGGTCTATGAGAACAAAACATAGGTCAGTAGGATTATGTCCTGCCTCCAAGAAATGCCTGGCAACCGGTTGGTCACTTTTCTGATCCTTAATTGCTGCTCTAATGGCCGAGCGGTGATTCGCCATATGGGTTCGGGCATCATCAGATGTTTTGCCCATATAGAACTTCGCACAACTACAAGTCAGTAGATAAATGACAAACGTTGTAGTGCATGTCAACCGATGTCTTATCGTGAACTTTTTCTTCTTGTGGGGATGGCTGAATGTAGCTCCTGGAAGCATGGAGTTGCATGTAGTGCATCCTATGTACCGATAGCATCCAAGTTTTTTTGGTTGAAGCCAAGTGAGTTGTTGGTAACAGTGGCTCGGATCTGTCTTCATGAGGAGGTCCCTCAAGCTGGTATTCCTTTTGTAGCCCACCCTAGGGGGTGCCCAATTAGATAGCGGTAGATTAGGATCACTTTGCATAATGTGCCAATGGCGTTGAAGGCTCATCCCAGTAGTTCTTAAATCAGGAGTATACTTGAAAAGTCATCCGTGGGTTCTTATCATCTTCTTTCTTCGGATTAGCCAAATTGGCCACTGTGCATTTTTCTTTTGCTTGTTTAATACATCTTGGATTGTATCCTCTATCCAGAAATGTATTACTCATTAACTCCAATTGTACATTTTGATTGGAGTCATCACTGTTGTTCCTAAAGACCCATGTCATTTGGGCTTGGGGTATAGCTTGTAATAATGCTGTAGGGTGACAACTAGTAGCATGGAGCAATGCATTTCTATCCGTTGGTTTCTGATATAATGTATTGCCAAGTTTATTACCCACTTTAAAGATCCTTAGATCCAAAAAGTCCACTGACTCGGTACTGTGTACCATCTTAAATTTCACAGGAGTATCTAATTGGTTCAGAATAGTAAACCATTCAATAAGGTCCTGTTCAGACCCTGCCCAAATCAGGAACAGGTCGTCTATGTACCTTTTGTAAAAAATTACCTCCTTTTTAAGTTGTACCATCATTACTGTGCGTTCAAAATGTTCCATGTAAAGACTGGCCAGAGACGGGGCCACGTTCGAGCCCATGGCCGTGCCGGTGATTTGCTGATAGAAGGACTTCTCAAAGTGGAAGTAGTTGAGAGTGAGGCTCAAATCCAAAAGTTCGAATAAATAATCAACCGGTGGGCCAACATAAGGATACTTCAATAGAGTGTCACGTACACATGTCTTGCCATCTTCATGTGGAATTATTGTGTATAGACTCGTGACATCTGCTGTCACCAGCAGCCAATGTTCTTCAATCTCCAACGTGCATAATGAGTCGAGTAGTTGGGATGAATCCCTCAGAAATGAAGCCATCTGCTTCACACATGGTTGTAAGTAGTAGTCCACATAGATAGCCAATTTGGAAGTACACGAACCCCTGGCGGAGACAATAGGTCATCCTGGAGGGTGGTTGATGTCTTTGTGTATCTTCGGTAGCGTGTACAATATGGGACAGACTGGGTGTAGAACCTTCAAAAAGGAAACTGTGTCAGTATCTATCCATCCGTTGTTATATCCTCGGTCGATTGAGGCAACGATCTGTGACTGAAATCTTGCTGTTGGATTCCCACTGAGCCGAGTATAGGTGTTAGTGTTGGCTAATTGTGTCATAATCTCTTTCTTGTAGTCACTATAATTTTGGACCACCACAGCCCCACCTTTGTCCGCTGTCCTAATGATGATTGAGGCATCGCTGGCCAAGGATTTTATCGCCTCCCTTTCATCTTGGGGTAGATTATGCCGAAATCTGGATGAGGAGCAATCATTTAGTTCTTTAGTAACCAACCGCATATAGGTTTTTATGCTAGGATTGGAACTGATGGGGTCAAAAACACTCTGTTTCTTAAAGGGATTTGGCATGCTGTTAGCATCCTGATCCCTAAAATGATGCTTTAAACGTAACAATCTCTGGAATTTCTGGCAATCGATGTAGATGTCAAAGGGATCAGCCCTACGTGTGGGTACAAAGTTCAACCCTTTATTCAAAAGTCTATGTTCTGATTTAGATAAGACACGATTACTGATATTTAAAACCAGTCCTGTATTTACAACTCCAGTAGTTGTTATCTTGGTGGTATCGGTGGTTTCGCTATGCCAACCACCCCTCCTTGGGTGTGGCCTCTTCCTCGTATTCGTTGACCTGAGTGGGTGGTGACCCCGTGAAAAAAATGTTGGTCCCCAGTCGTGGGTGCAGTGGCAGCTTCAATTATTTGTGGAATGTCAGGGTCAGACCCTGAGCTGCTATCCACAGTCTGTAGCTATCTCTTAGTATATTGGCGTTGGCGTCTCTGTCTCCTATAGCTGTAATTGCTCCTATTGTCACCACCGGTAAGCCACCGGTACACCCTCTTTTCTTTGTGGTCATCACATACCATTGTGAGCTTCCGATTCTTAAACTGGATTAATTCATCCTTATACTGTTTCAACTGCGTGGTTAGTTTCTCAAGCTAGGGTTCAGTATCATCAGTTGTCATCATCTCAAGTTTCTTTTCTTCAAGGTCATTAATCTCACCCTTAATTTTATCCAGGAGTGTTCTCACTTCTTCAGTTACAAGCAGAATCAAATCAAGACTACACTTATTTAAGATGGCACACCATTTTCTACAGAATTCACTGTTCGTCCAATAGTGGGTAGATTTCTGATTCGAAAACCTCTTGGGATAAGTTTTCTCCTGTAGTAGTCTGATAGATATAATCTGTGTAACTTTAGATCAATCTCTTTTTTCTTTAACTTTAAAAGGGCCAAAAACACAAAATTCAATGTTTCTGCACCTGTAGTATCATCCTCTGCAGAGAATAGAATCCTAGCAGTGTCCACCTCTGTGAAGGTTAACACTTCAGTGTCCTCAATGTCAGTATCCATGTTAATGTAATGAGAGCAGTTATAGAAAGAAACAGTGGTAAAGTGAAACCCAAAAATCCACTGTGAGTGTAAAACTGAGTGAGAACTCAGAAAAACGGTTTCCAGGGAAGAGGCGTTTCTTAATGGTGGGTGCTTCAACAAAAATCATCCAAATATAAACAGCAGGAGAGCACTCTCACTTCCAAATTCAAACTGCCAGGGTGCATGCGAGAGATGAATAATAGCAATGAACAGATGGCTGCACTCACTGGTCCTTTTAAATAAATATCTTTATTTGTGTGACGTTTCGGGGACCGTATCCCCTTCCTCAGACAGAGAACACATACAAAATGCGTCCTTTTATGCAAACAGCACTGTAATAGAGGCCCCACCCCCCACAAAGTGAAAAAACCGACAAAGGTTGTCATAGCAACCTCCCAAACACAGTGAACACCCATACAGCTCCCCCAATGCATAGGAGAATAAACAAATAAAAATCACAATCAATAACAAATCTCATTAATACATGTAGAAAAACCAGACAACTAAAATCTGTCATCAGTTATATATGCTACCACCTATTATGTAACATTTCTGGAATACAGGCATACATGGTACTGACATAAATTGTATCCGCACTTTGCAAAAAATGGAATGAAACTGCCCATAGCAAACAAGCCCTAATTCTCGTGCTTCTAATCCTTCTATTAAAAAACTGGCATTAGGGGGGCGGAGCCAACTAGCAAAGCGAACGGACGTGTTTCTCTGGAGCTCCTCACCTATAGCCCTTCACAGTGACTTTATGTATACATGGGAGATCTCTTTTCAGAAATTAAATTAAGCCTTTATTGAGCTTACATTGTCCTCTATGCGCTGTGAGCTCTAGAAGTGAATTGCACAGTAGAACAGCCCCTAAAGCCGGTACTAAGTGAGTGACCATAAGGGCGCGAAGCGCCATCTTAGATTGGAATGGAGTTTCTGGATAGATGGGAAGCTAAAACGGCACAATCCCTTCAGACGCATTATGAAGAGATGAAGCAGGATTTGGCTGCTATCAGAGACAAGCTTGCGGCACTGTTATTTCATCGGCTACTAGTCCGGGAGACGCTTGTGATTACAGTCTACCCCTCTGGACAAAGCAACAGTGGTGACACATCAGACCGCATAGTGGGGCTCTCCCCTAGATCTGTTCCGGTGACCCCACCAAACAGCCCACGGAATGACACGCTAAGCTTCAGTACACAAAAGCAAATTAAAGCAGCCTCATGCAGAGTATGGGACTTGAGCTCTGTCATACAGTACAATCGCAGCAGACCAGCCAAGCCGTAAAGCCCCGGAACCCTAAGCTATCTATTGAAAAACTGGTAAGGAACCAAGCGGACATCATTCTGTTATACATCCAGAACACCCTGCTACTAGACAGCTGTATCGGACAGTGGGACAACCAGCAATCAAGCCAGGCTCTATATCTGGGTCCGTATTTAGACCCTGGGACTAAACTTGTGACATCCGGAATAGGATAAATATATTTCGTCCTCAGGCTCTGCTTAAATGTTTGAGACAGTCTACAGTGCATTCATAGAGCTGTGGCGTAAATAACTCTAGTTACTGCTTATATTACTCTTTGGTTTTGTCTCTAAATAGTTCCAGTCACGTGACTACAACTCCCTATAGTCCCCTGCATTACTAGTTATACCCTGAGTGAGCCATATCTTAGTGGGACTGAATCTCTTATTACTGTTTGGTTAGCGCACAGCAGCTATGCTTTTAGCTATGCTGTCTCCTGATTTGACTTTTTTTTTTTTTTTCTCCTTTATATTTTCTCTCCCCACTAGCGCTAGTTCTGATGGGCCCACTACTATATCATCCAGAACGGAATTTGTTTAATTCACGTGGCTGTTTATTTTTCTCACAGTGGCCATAACATTACTCAACTGTGTCTATTATTATTTCAGCATGTCCTATGTTTGTGATGAATCTGCATTGTTGTTTAAGGTCAATGTAATATTCCCTTAGACTTTTAAAGGGTTTAGTTTAAATTTGTTTGAATCTATCGATGTACATAATTGTGCCTGCCTAGTTAAATTTACCCTCTTGTGACACATTGATATTTGATTTAAGCTCATACATTAGGGTCTCAAATTGCACTTGCATTAGCCCCAAGTGAAGGCTTATTCTACTACCTTATTACTGCCTTATATAGTAGCTTGGAGACACGCATATTTTATAGTATGAAATGTTATTGCTCACATAGTATTAGCTATACTATATATCTTTACCCGACAGCATGGCATGCAGTGACCCAGGCATACCTTAAGATGCTATTACACCTCAATATCAACTGCCAGGATGCTCCAGGTAGTCATAATTACAAATACCTAACTTTTCTTTTTATGGAGTTTTTCCTAAGTGGATAGTATATTGTAGCATTAGCAGGCTGATGGCTCTTGCTATACTCATAGTTCCATCAGCCTACTAGGTGAATAGGGTCAAACTATTTCTCTATTATCTACTTGTCATGGGTATACTCAATAGTTGGCTTTGTCCATACCTAATTCTTTAACTGTTTGCCTGTCTGGATATTACAAAGGGTTATAAAACGTGTTTGATGAGAGTTATTACACAAGATATATATATATAGCTTGATAGAAGCTTACTGAGATTACAGTCTTGCTATTTTATTTCCTTATTGTACCTACTCAGTGGGACAAAACTCTTGACTTATGCTTCAGGCTTAATTGTTATTAGAGATGCTGGAGGAAAATGATACAGAGATACAATTATTATATATACATTAGATTACTTAAACTGTTCTTATGTCAAATAAATGCAATCTCCTCAGGGGCTAGGTCCGACTAACCCTCACACACTTTTGCTCCAACATTTACCAGTGCTGGTATATACAATTGGCATAGCTAATTTTTAAGCTATTATATCTTGCAATACATTTGTTTGTTATGGAATAGAGGTTATTAAATATTGAATTTTCTCTTAAAAGTATACTTTAACAATTATCTTCTGCCTATTTCCCTCGCCATCTATTTTCAAATTTAGGCAAACTATTTTAACATAACTACTTACCTTCTTATTACCTAGACACTAGCATAATACTTGCCCTGCTCTATATGTTTAATGTTAAAATGTACGTTGGATTTCCCCCATTATTTTCTATAAGACCTGTCTTAATACGCTTCCTCCCCCGGTATGTATACTATCTCAACCTAATGATATTTCTGGGAATTTAGGAATTTTGAACAGGACAGCCTGTATTACACATTGAAATGCTGTTCCCCTCCCTATTAGTTGAATAAACAATAAGATGTTCCTTTGAAAGCTACTCCTGTGGCTATACTACATGACCCCTACTTACTCCCTGCACCTTACTACTTTGGTACCTTATAAGGCCCCGCCTCCCCATCCCCTCTCCCACCCCAATATTCTATTTAGCCCTGTAGTCTGTACCTTCATAACACTTTAACTAGCTCCGCCCTCCCCTCTCCCCTTTGTTGCGAGCGGCTCTTGTCTGCTGTATCCCCCCCCCCATACATTTAGGCCTGCGGCAGGCCTAACAAAGAGCCAGCTCCCTACCTCTCACTATTTTCAGCTCTTAGAATACCTCTTATCTTGAGGGTAGAGACCGCTTGTTACCTGTTCTAAAAAAAAAACGAGGCTTCTTTCCTATATGTTCCAGTCACATATATTTCATAAATATAGTTTCAAATTTTACACTTTATACTCAAAGCTGCACTACTATAGACTAGTTACTAAGATAACAAATATTACAGTGACACACCAGAGTTATAACTCCTGTCTGCCTTCAATATGTGAATTGTATCAGTCTCTTTATTGTTTTTGTTCCGTGCCTGGGCATACCTTCTGTTGTATTGTTTTTACTCAATGCCTCAATAAAAAATTATATGTCAAAAAAAAAAAAAAAAAAAAAAATGGCATTAATTAAAAGGGAGCATGCAATCGATACCGGGCATTTACAAATACACAAACAATGAACAGAAAAGCGCTGCGCTGACATACCTAAACGAGCTGGTATTTTTGTAAGCACCAGCGATATGCCTTAGTTACTATGAGTGTGCCTCCGGGTAGACAGCTGATTGTGTGTTTACATTTGGTAGCGTGGTGACATACCAGATGCTGTCTCCGGGTATACACTGATAGCGCCGCCCCTTGGCTTGCCTGTATGCGCGGTCTGCGCTCCAGCTCGTTTAGGTATGTCAGCGCAGCGCTTTTCTGTTCATTGTTTGTTTATTTGTAAATGCCCAGTATCGATTGCATGCTCCCTTTTAATTAATGCCAGTTTTTTAATAGAAGGATTAGAAGCACGAGAATTAGGGCTTGTTTGCTATGGGCAGTTTCATTCCATTTTTTTCAAAGGGCGGATACAATTTATGTCAGTACCATGTATGCCTGTATTCCAGAAATGTTACATAATAGGTGGTAGCATATGTATGCTACGAATTTAACCATATATAACTGATGACAGATTTTAGTTGTCTGGTTTTTCTAGATGTATTAATGAGATTTGTTATTGATTGTGATTTTTATTTGTTTATTCTCCTATGCATTGGGGGAGCTGTATGGGTATTCACTGTGTTTGGGAGGTTGCTATGACAACCTTTGGCGGTTTTTTCACTTTGTGGGGGGTGGGGCCTCTATTACAGTGCTGTTTGTATAAAAGGATGCATTTTGTATGTGTTCTCTGTCTGAGGAAGGGGATAAGGTCCCCGAAACGTCACACAAATAAAGATATTTATTTAAAAGGACCAGTGAGTGCAGCCATCTGTTCATTGCTATTATTCATCTCTCGCATGCACCCTGGCAGATTGAATTTGGAAGTGAGAGTGCTCTCCTGCTGTTTATATATATATATATATATATATATATATATATATATATATATCCAATTATATAAAATTTCAAGTGTATTTGTCCGAAGCTGTCATGCGCAGTGGAGACAGCGCAAGGACAAACACACCTGGCCTTCAACACACTGACCTGGCATCTGGGCCTGGGCCGACCTTGCGTGACTGGGGCTGAGCTGGCCGTGACATGAGCAGGGTGAGGTGGGGCCGGACGTGATGCGGACGGGATTGGGCATAATGCTGGCAGGTCGAGCGTGATGTGGGCAGTGCCAACGTGACATTGGCGGGGCCAGGCGGGGCCTTGCGGACAGAGAGAGAAAGCTCAAAAGAGGAGGGATAGAGAGAGAGCAAAAGAGGGGGGAATAGAGAGAGAGGGAGAGAGACAGCAAAAGAGAGGGGGGATGGGGAGCAAAAGAAAGGGGAGAGAGAGAGCAAAATAGGGGAGAGAGAGCAAAAGAGAGGGGGTAGAGCGCAAAAGAGGGGAGAGAGAGGGGGGATAGAGAGAGAGGAAAATAGGGGAGATAGAGAGAGCAAAAGAAAGGGATAGAGACAGCAAAAGAGAGGGGGGAGAAAGGGGGGAGGGAGAGCAAAAGAGAGGGGAGAGAGAGCAAAAGAGAGGGGGAAGCGCAAAAGAGGGGAGAGAGAGGGGGGATACAGAGAGAGCAAAAGAGAGGGGGAGAAAAGGGGAGAGAGAGCAAAAGAGAGGGGAGAAAGAACAAAAGAGAGGGGTAGAGTGCAAAAGAGGGGGGAGAGAGAGTGCACAAAAGAGAGGTGGAGAGAGAGAGCAAAAGAGAGGGGGGGGAGTGCAAAATAGAGGGGAGAGAGAGCGCAAAAGAGAGGGAGGAACAGAGCAGGGGGAGAGAGAGCAAAAGAGAGGGAAGAGAGAGCGCAAAAGAGAGGGGAGAGAGAGAGCAAAAGAGAGGGGAGAGAGAGAGCAAAAGAGAGGGGAGAGAGAGAGCAAAAGAGAGGGGAGAGAGAGAGCAAAAGAGAGGGGGAGAGAGAGAGCATAAGCTAGGGGGAGTGAGAGACCAAAAGAGAGGGGAGAGAAAGAGCAAAAGAGAGGAGAAAGAGAAAGCAAAAGAGCGGGATAGAGAGAGTAAAAGAGAGGGGGGAGAGAGAGAGCAAAAGACGGGGAAAGAGAGAGCATAAGAGAGGGGGAGAGAGAGCAAAAGAGAGGGGGAGAGAGAGCAAAAGAGAGGGGGAGAGAGAGCAAAAGAGAGGGGGGAGAGAGAGCAAAAGAGAAGGAGAGAGACAGCAAAAGAGAGGGGAGAAAGAGAGCAAAAGAAAGGGGAGAGAGAGCAAAAGAGGGGGATAGTGAATGCAAAAGAGGGGGGATAGAGAGAGCAAAAGAGTGGGATAGAGAGAGCAAAAGAGAGGGGGACATAGAGAGCAAAATAGAGGGGGAGAGAGCATAAGAGAGGGGGAGAGAGAGCAAAAGAGAGGGGGAGAGAAAGAGCAAAAAGAGAGGGGGCGAGAGACAGCAAAAGAGAGGGGAGAAAGAGAGCAAAAGACGGGGGATAGAGAGAGCAAAGGAGAGGGGGAGAGAGAGCAAAAGAGAGGGGAAAGAAAGGGCAAAAGAGAGGGGGAGAGAGGCAGCAAAATAAAGGAGAAAGAGAGCAAAATAAAGGAGAAAGAGAGAAAGCAAAAGAGGGGGATAGAGAGAGCAAAAGAGGGGGGATAGAGAGAGCAAAAGAGGGGGGAGAGAGAGAGCAAAAGACAGGGGGAGATAGAGAGCATAAGAGAGGGGGAGAGAGAGCAAAAAAGAGGGGGGGAGAGAGCAAAAGAGAGGGTGGGAGAGACAGCAAAAGAGAGGGAGGAGAGAGCAAAAGAGGGGGATAAAGAGAGCAAAAGAGAGGGAGAGAGACAGCAAAATAGAGGGGAGAGAGAGCAAGAGAGAGGGGGAGGGAGAGAGACAGCAAAAGAGAGGGGTGAGAGAGAGAGCAAAAAAAGGGAGGAGAGTGCAAAAGAGAGGGAGGAAAAGAGAGGGGGAGAGAGAGAGCAAAATAGAGAGAAGGGGGAGATAGCAAAATAGAGGGGGAGAGAGAGCAAAATAGAGGGTAGAGAGAGCAAGAGAGAGGGGGAGGGAGAGAGACAGCAAAAGAGAGGGGTGAGAGAGAGAGCAAAAAAAGGGAGGAGAGTGCAAAAGAGAGGGAGGAAAAGAGAGGGGGAGAGAGAGAGCAAAATAGAGAGAAGGGGGAGATAGCAAAATAGAGGGGGAGAGAGAGCAAAATAGAGGGGGAGAGAGAGCAAAATAGAGAGAAGGGGGAGAGAGAGCAGAAGAGAGGGGCAGAGAGAGAATAAGAGGGGGGGAAAAGTGAGAGAGCAAGGGGTGGAACCGCTGTACTCTAAAAAATGGCCTGTGTACACGGGATTTAGGACAATATATATATTCTACTAATATGTTTTAATATTTTATATTTAATATTTCAATAATGCAAATTAAAGTTTGCAATTCTTTATTTGCAATAACCTGACATCACTTTAGACCTAAATCGCGAATGCCGATGCGAATTACACATATTTTATATCTCTATGTTCTTTCTTCAAATAGAAAAAAAAAAATGTTTTATTAAATATACGGCTAGATTACGAGTTTTGCATTATGAGCGGCTCGGTACTAACTTGCAAGTTATTTCCACCGCTCACCTCCCTATAACGCTGCTATTACAGGTTTTCATAAACCCGGCATTAGCAGGCAATATTGCAGCGTTGAGCAAAATTGAGCTCCATACCGCACTCAAATACCAGCTGCTTTGAGCTGGTTTTACGTGGTCGTGCACGATTTCTCCATTGACATCAATGGGGAGAGACGGCTAAAAAAAAGCCTAACACCTGCAATAAAGAAGCATAAAGCTCCGTAACGCAGCCCCATTGATTCCTATGGGGAAAGAAAATTTATGTCTACACCTAACACCCTAACATAAACCCTGAGTCTAAACACCCCTAATTTGCAGCCCCCAACATTGCCGACACCTACATTACACTTATTAACCCCTATTCTGCTGCCCCAATGTAGCTGCCACCCACCTACACTTATTAACCCTAATCTGCTGCCTCAATGTCGTCGCCACCTACATAAATTTAATAACCCTAATCTGCCGCCTTGACACCGCCGCCACCTACATTATACTTATTAACCCCTAATCTGCCGCTCCTAACATCGACTCCACCTACATTATACTTATTAACCCCTAATCTGCCGCCATCCAGACGCCATCTTCTATCTTCCTCCATCCGGCGCGGAGCGGCTCCATCTTCAAGACATCCGGCGTGGAGAATCCTCTTCAATCGACGGCTCTTCCAGAATGAAGGTTCCTTTAGTCTACCAAGTGAGGAAACAGTACTTGATACTGAGAAATGCGTTGCTGTGTTTTTTATGTGTTTAAATAAACACTTTTAATATATACAATCTTGCCACACTGCTTTTCTTTGGATATTCTTGTTTGGAGTAACTCCCAAACTGCTGGAGGTGGAACAGTGCCTATCCTGATACCTAACCAACATAGCCTGTTTGGTGACTACCATTTTGGCTTCTGTGAGTCTTTGCCTGAGAGGAGAGTTTACCGGACAACTCTGAGGTTCCGGTCTGCCCAGTTAGCACCACATCTTGGTGCTTTTATACACGAGTTATTAAAGAGGCAAAGAACTGTTGCCGACATCAGCATTGGTGATCCTGAGGAGGGAAGAAATTTGAAAGACACCTCGCGCTGTGGCTCCAACTGATGAACCATAATTCTATCTGAAACAACGCACAGGATCACAAGCCTGCTACCAGAGGATCAGCGCAGAATTCTAATACATCCAAAACGCCTGTTCCTTACCTCATACGATTGAGGTCACCTAATGTGAGTAGCCTGTGAGGCCATTTGGGATTGTTGCCATTCTATGTCTGCATTATTGAACGTTGAATTGGAAGACAGAATACTACTGCTGTTTTAAGATTTCTTCAGCATATTTTGAACTTTAAATTCTTTATACAACAGAAATTGTAACACTGAGATAATAGCTAACAAATCATAAGCGTATAAATTACTTTCTAATAATTATAGCAAAACATTGTAGCAATGCGCTCTCTGTAGGAATCATTGTTTGATACATTTATGCTATAATATTGTCACACGAGGTGTATGTAAATAGTACACTATATATTTGTGGGATTAGCGCTGTGTAGTTAACTCCACTTTGTTTCTTTCTATACCTATACGGTGTGATCACCTGCAAGGGTAGTGTGATCACACTCTCTTGTTTACTCCAGCAGCTTATCTCGTACAGGTGTTAATATTTTTTGCGCCTCCAGTGTGGCCCACACCTAGGTGTGGCTCACATTACGAAAACCCTTTACTTCTGATACACATATATATATATATATATATATATATATATATATGACGTCACACTCCACACACCTGTGTCTCCTGGTAGTCACACCGCTATTGTATGCCGAGTGTTTGTCCGACATGCCACATTAAAGGTATGATTGAATCACTTTACTTCGTCTCATGTGCTTGTGTTGTGCCTTAAACAGTGGATATATCTTTGTGGTCTGGGATCATACTAAAGGGGACATTTTTCTTTGTTTTTATATATATATATATATATATATATATACATACACACACACACACATTTACAATAAAAATTACATTACCCTGTATGTGAAGAACATTGGAATGTGCAATATTCATAACTCCTGTTTGGTTAGCACGCAAGCAATATGTGTTAGGTTTTTTTCTTCCGCACTGTACATTGACTTCTATGGGAAGATTAGGTTAACACAGTCACAATATTTGGTTAGCATGCATCAGATTTTGCTTATGCAAAAACATTCTACTTAAAACTTGTAATGTGCTTACTACCCGTGCACATATTTTAATCATAAACCAGTATTGGGTACTGCCTGCAGCAAATATGTCACATTTCAATAGTACACATTCTTGAATTTAGGCAGGGCTCACAATTTCCACTAGCCATTGGCGAGAAGAAATATAATGGTGGCGAGTGAAAGTTAGTTAGCGAATGTGGAGTCTGAAGTCTGGTGGCATTAGCAAAGTTGGCATATTGTATTTGCAGAATGTACATTCCTATTGCAGCACTGACAAACATACATTTTGGGCTATGTGCTAAAAATATGATCTTAATGGATATTATATAGCCATGAAAGTACAAGGATATGTTATTCCTCTAGTGCTGTAGTGACCCCATTAGTGCTTAAACTGTTACTTCTGAGATGGTAAATGGGGCAGAGAGAGAGATTGCAGAGAAAAAGTGAAAGAGTTAAGAGAGAATGGAGAAAAAAAAGAGTTAAGAGATATAAGAGAGGGGAAATAAAGAGTGTAAAGAAAAGATATGGCCTGAGAGAGAAGGGAGAGGGTAAAAAGAGAAATTGAAGAGAGGAGGGAGTTGAGAAAGATAGTTAAGAGTGAGAAGGGAGAGATGATAATTATTAAAAAAATAAAAAATCTCCACGTCTATGACCTTTCATGACTGTCAGCACTCTCAGCACTCTCTCAGTTCAACAACTTTCTCTTTCTATCCAGCTGTTGTCTTTCCCAGAACCTCTAGTTGATGTTTCTAACTTATTTTAGTTTATTACTGTATGTAACACTATTTATTTGTTATGTATAAAATAAACACAATATTACAAAATGTCTCACAATGGCTAAACATATGCAGAGGGGTGAAGTAGTGGGTGTGGGTGGGATTAGGAGTGGCAAGTAACATTTTGTCCTGGCTAGTAGTTTAGGACTTGGAATTTTGAGCCATGATTTAGGTATTGTAAAAATCACAATAAGAACTTTAAAAGGGATATAAATTCCCTAATTTTATAGCATGCACATCAAAGGACAAGCTGAAAACACTACAAACATTTCACATTTTATAATATGATCTTAAAGACCCAATACCTAGAATAATTGATGTACTCTCAGGCAGTTCAGACAACACACATTTATAGCATTGCTCAGTTTATTAAACTCTTTTAATAATTATAGGGATTATAATCTCCTGAATGTTAATAAAGTCTGTTTAAAGGTTATATTGCCCTATTTGTTGGAGCTTTGGTGAAAATTACTTATACCACCATTTTACGTTCCCCCTCCCCTGAAAACTACCTGCCAAGTATCCTTTAACCTTAAAACTGTACATAATGCTTACATAGATAAAGAAAACACAGAGATGAGCTATTATGTAAACATGGTCACCTTTATTTAATAAAAGTTAAAATCAGTTAATCCTGATAATGATCCTGATGGCGGCAAAATTATTGATTGCTCGAAACTGGAAACAACATAAACCTCCTAAATGGCAGGCCTTGATTCAACTCATCATGTATTTCAGATCTATGGAAAGTTATGTATATAATTCACGCCAACAAGTAGACTTGAATGCCTCAATCTGGGAACCCTGGAGCTGCCTGGGGAAGGAAACATCCTCTCTTAATAAAAATAGGTTACAAACACTTGCTATATATGCCATACAAACAAATTAAACTAATTGGTAACTCCTGGTGGGGGAGTTACCTGTGATAATACTCAGGTAAGTAGTGACCAATCAGAAGGGTTCACATGCTGTGACATCACCAAGTAAACATTACATAGTAGTTGATCCAAACAGATAGCAATATTAAACCATATGTTTACAGGTGTGTAAGTTCAATACTCATATATGCTATCAATATATAAGACAACTAATATCTAATTAATAAAGATTATAAAACTTAAAAAATTAGAAAACATTTGCACAATGATATCGAATGGGACATAAGAGTACAATTAAGTGCATAAATAATTTGTTTGTATGGCATATATAGCAAGTGTTTGTAACCTATTTTTATTAAGCCTGATGAAACAGCCACTGGTGGCTGAGAAACGCGTTGCTACTATTTTAATATTTTTAATAAAGTAAGTTGATTACTTTTACCACTTGCTGCCACTTTATATCATTCTTGGAAATATTATTTCTGGATCACCATTTTCTCTTCGCTGGACTGTTGGAGTTCCCTGACTATCTGTGATTAAGTCTGTTGGGTGACTATATTGATCCCAGCCTGCCTTTTTAACATCACAGGAGATGCTTCAACAAATGTGAGTGCATTACAACATTTTATTTTATTTTCTCTTGTTTGGGTCATACAGTACTAGGCCATATAGGCACCCTGTGTGTGTTTTCTACCACCATTTACAGATTATCAAACACCTCCTGGAGGCCAGTCTTCTGGGTGACTGTTACTGATCCCAGACCGCTCCATCTGCACCACTAGGGGTGCTACATCGCATGTGAGTGTATCTGACACATATAATATTCATCCACTTTTACCATAAAATATTGGGCCATGTGGCGCATCTGTCTTCTTATGTTGACAACAGAGGAGGGGCATGCTCTAAAACCCCACCTCGCGCCCTCTGGAGTACAGGTGTACTCCCCCCCTTTCTTTTTTCCCTTCCCTTCTCTTTCCCCCCTACCTCCCCCTCCCCCCCATCTCTGCCATCACGCAGGTTTTTCCGCTGACCTGTCCAATTAATAAACTCCCATTCACCCTCAGGGCTAATATGGTACTTCAGCTCTATGCTCTTAGCTCACTATTCTAGTCTCTGCATTATGACTTTTACCAGATGATAGCTATAACTTAAAAAACTTTGAGGTTTTTATCCTGTCAGGCTGTACTGTATTTGTCTGGGTTTTGACCATTGTATAATGAATGAATGACATATGTCTATTTTCTGTTACATACAACTTGTTTCTGGATTATCATATGTTTGTTACTTATGATTATTTCCACAATAAAAATTATCTTACAAAAAAAATTAGTTAACCAATTAGGGTAGGGTAGAAATGAGTGGCAACATATTCCACATCTTAATCCAAACAGGAATGACTCAAGGACACTGTAAACTGAATGCCCACACAGAAGGACCACCCACCCTAAGAAGTCTTTGGTCAGTCTAACAGAATGTTGGGCAGGTTCTCTCCACTGATGTAAATCCAGTAGAGAGGCGCACCACAGAGACAATCACTCCATAGTAAAAGTAACAGTTAGTTTATTGCGGCACTTCGTTAAAAACATATAACAGGGCACACAGGCCCAACAGGCTCCAGGTAAAAGCACAACACAGGTGTGTCAGATAGTCGCGCAGACATGTTTCGTGAGCATGCTCACTTGTTCACTGCATGTAGGACTAATCTGACACACCTTTACTTATACCTCAGATTTAAAGACACAGTATAGATTTTGTAGAGGTACAAGTTAACAATGGACTCTAAATGGTATACTTTTATTTCTGAATACTTATTTAAAAAAAAAAAAAAAGGAAAAAGAAACAATAGAAAAACTAATATTGTTTTATAGCTATCCTTTAACCATGTAACGGAAAAAGTTGTATTAATAGTGCTAAAGTTGCAACTACTGTATTATAACAATTCTAAACAAATCAAAATAAGTAATAAATATTGTTTAAATAGTACAGTCAAGTTTTAAGTAATATTTGCAACAATATGTTATTTTATGACTAGAAAGCACTATATATTCCATAAAACTATGTTTACTTTGTTTCGCTTGAAATAGTACATTTAGAAAAAACTACCTTATTTTTAAAGCCTTAATAGTGAGAAACAGATAGAGAAATAGATATATATATATATAAATATATATCCTATGTGTATAGGGGGAGGGCAAATTAGTGATCACATGCAAAGAAGAAATGCAATTATTTAAGTAAATAAATCTAGGTCCCTTCTTATGTTTAGACCTTGGGGATTACTTGTCTTAAGGGAGAAGATCCAATAGACTTCTCGTTTGTTTAATTTATCTTCCCTGTTGCCACCTCTTCTCCAATATGGTACATGATCAATTCCTTGTAAGGTTAAGCTTGACATATCAGAATCATGCAGACTTTTAAAATGTCTGGATATAGGAGTATCTGATTTTTCATCTTTCCCAGACCGTAAGTGTTCTAAGAACCTGTCTTTGATAGGACGCTTCGTTTTTCCTACGTACTGACAATTGCAAATTTTGCATGTCAGGAGATAAACCACATGGGTGGTCTTGCAATTAATTAAAAAAATTATCTTGTGTTCATTCTGTGTTGTACTGGAGTGAAATGTGTCACCTTCTTGTACATGTTCACAGGTTATGCAGTCTTTTCTTCTGCATTTATAAAATCGTTTCTTTCCTTTTAACCAATTGGTGTTGTTTTTATTCATCATATCAGAAGGTGATAGATGATTTGCTAGGGTTTTGCCTCTCTTGGGTATGAAGTTAATTCATTGCTGTACTATTTCCTTCAGAATAGGATCTGTGTACAAAATGGGGACACTTTCCCTTATTATATCACAGATTTTGTGGTAATCTGTACTGTAGGTAGTTATGAATTTAGGTGTAGTGGTCGCAGATTGCTTGTTTTCTTTCTCTCTATATTTGAGGAAATTTTCCCTGGGTATATCCTTTATACTTTCTTTAGCAGCGTCTAGTATGTTGTCAGTGTAACCTCTCTGTTTTAATCTGTTGGTGATTATCATACTGTTTTCCTCATATTGTTTTTCATTTGTACAATTTCTTTTTGCCCTAATGTATTCTCCCTTTGGAATGCCCCTGATTACATGTGAGGGATGGCAGGATTTAAATGACAAAAGAGTATTGCCTGCAGTGGGCTTTCTGTAAAGACTAGTTTCTATTTTGTTCTCAATCATATTGGCAGAGATCTTTAAGTCAAGAAAGTTGATAGTTTCTGCATTATTCTCTCCTACAAATCTAATTCCATCAGTATTTTGATTCATAAATTCACAAAAGGAATCTGCTTCCAATTCACTTCCTTCAAATACAAAGAACAGGTCATCAATGTACCTATAGAAATGCTTTATCCTATTTCTGAAAGGATTCCTTTCTCCAAAGACGTGGAACAGCTCCCACCACCCCATAAAGAGGTTGGCATAGGAAGGGGCAAACTTTGCCCCCATAGCTGTTCCACGTCTCTGGAGAAAGAACTCATTGCCAAACATAAAGAAATTATGCGTTAGGAGATACTCTATAGCTCTTAAAATAAAACTCTTGGTGGCTGAGTCATAATCACTGTATGTATCAAGGAAAAATTCTATGGCAGTCATACCTTTATTGTTTTGTATACAGGTGTATAGAGAGGTGACATCCACCACTAGAAATCTGAAGCTAGGTTCCCATCTTATTTTTTCAAGTTTATTTAGAATAGCAGTCGTATCCTGTATATAGGTTAAGAGTCCTCTAACCAAGGGTTGTAAAAAAGTGTCAATCAGATCACTCAAAGGTTCATTTAGGGAACCAATCCCTGCAATAATGGGACGTCCTGGTGGACATACAGGATCTTTGTGTATTTTTGGAAAATAATGGAAGATTGGGGCAACTGGATGAGAGGGTATAAGTGCATCTTTAGTGGAAGCACTAATTATATTGTTATGTTTAGCAAACAAAATAATACCCACTAATTCATTTTTATATAACTTCGTGGGATTAGTCTGAAGTTTGCTATAAACCTCTTTGTCATCCAGTTGCCTCTTAGCCTCCACTATGTAATCTGTTTTGTTCAGAACAACTACATTTCCTCCCTTGTCTGAGGGTCTAATGAGGATTGAATCATTATCAGATAAACTTTTTAATGCTTGTTTTTCACTAGCTGTTAGATTAGAAAGATTTTTGCTTTTCTGTGAGTTTTTTTCACTGAGCACAGTAAGTTTTTCCTCTATTGTTTTCTGAAAAATGTCCAAGGCTTTTGGACGGGCATGTACAGGGTAAAATGAGCTTTTCTTCGTTACATGATCACACCTCACTTCTGATTCTTTAGAAATATCATTATTATATGTATCACCCTCCCCAATTAATTCGTTCAAATCATTTATGGTACACATTTCAGAGAAAGAAAATAAATTGTCAGAAATTTCATGTTTTGTAAATCTATTTGTCTCAGCTTTGTTAGACTCCTGCTCACTCATCCCATAAAAGTGTTTCTGTAGAGTGAGTTTACGTACATATCGATTCACATCTAACACAGTTTCAAATAAGTTGAAGTGTGCGGAGGGAACAAAATTGAGACCTTTAGATAAGAGAGAAATTTGAGTTTTACTTAAAGAAACAGTAGATAAATTTATAACATTTAAATTCTGGTCTGTTGTTTCTGTCCCTGTGATCTTGTCACATATTTCTTGTGGAAGGACTTGCCCCTGTATCCCTGGTTGCCCTGACCAGTCATTTTGGGCTTTATTTCCGGCAATTGTACCTTCCCCGTTTTTTGACTTCTCACTGGTGCCTTCTTCTGGTTCTAATTCCTGTAGTGAATGAAATACCTCTGTAGCACATTCTTCTGTGTTTTCATTATCTGATGAGTCTACCTCATATTCAGTGTCTGAGAATGTTACTAATTTTTGTTTGACAGATCCTTTCTTGTTAAAGTTCTTTTTACTTGATTTATTTGACCTGAATTTATTCCTTGAGTATTCCTCATAGGACCATTTATATACTTGGTTTAGTTCATAATCCTTTCTGTCGCTTGACATTTTATTTGATTTAAAATGCCAAAGCTCCTGTCTGAAATTGATCAAGGACTGTTCAAATTTTTTGTCATACTCTTTAAATTCTTTATCTTTTTGAAATTCTCGCAGTTGTATTTGCACTTCTTTCATCTCTTGCAACAAATCCTTCCTCTGCTTCCTTTTGAAATCTATTAGTAGGTCAATTAGTGCAAAGGAGCAGGTGTCTAAAATGTTATTCCATTTTTTAATGAACTCAGTGTCATATGTAATGAATGATGGGAACTTTTTGACTCTCAATCCTCTTGGAATACGCTTGTCATTCTTATAGATCAGAAAGGATTTAATGTCCAGATCTAACTTGATATCAGAATAAAGTGTCAATATTGTGTGCAACCTCCTCATATACATCATTAGACTCCTCATTAAAGTCCCTTAGTACATAGCATTCTGCTTCTTCATTATCCATTTTAGCTAGGTGAGGTACAGAGGTATTTCATTCACTACAGGAATTAGAACCAGAAGAAGGCACCAGTGAGAAGTCAAAAAACGGGGAAGGTACAATTGCCGGAACAGCAAGAAAAAAACCCATAGAGGAAGAAGAGGCAAAAGTAACAACAAGAAAAACAAAAATAAAGCCCAAAATGACTGGTCAGGGCAACCAGGGATACAGGGGCAAGTCCTTCCACAAGAAATATGTGACAAGATCACAGGGACAGAAACAACAGACCAGAATTTAAATGTTATAAATTTATCTACTGTTTCTTTAAGTAAAACTCAAATTTCTCTCTTATCTAAAGGTCTCAATTTTGTTCCCTCCGCACACTTCAACTTATTTGAAACTGTGTTAGATGTGAATCGATATGTACGTAAACTCACTCTACAGAAACACTTTTATGGGATGAGTGAGCAGGAGTCTAACAAAGCTGAGACAAATAGATTTACAAAACATGAAATTTCTGACAATTTATTTTCTTTCTCTGAAATGTGTACCATAAATGATTTGAACGAATTAATTGGGGAGGGTGATACATATAATAATGATGTTTCTAAAGAATCAGAAGTGAGGTGTGATCATGTAACGAAGAAAAGCTCATTTTACCCTGTACATGCCCGTCCAAAAGCCTTGGACATTTTTCAGAAAACAATAGAGGAAAAACTTACTGTGCTCAGTGAAAAAAACTCACAGAAAAGCAAAAATCTTTCTAATCTAACAGCTAGTGAAAAACAAGCATTAAAAAGTTTATCTGATAATGATTCAATCCTCATTAGACCCTCAGACAAGGGAGGAAATGTAGTTGTTCTGAACAAAACAGATTACATAGTGGAGGCTAAGAGGCAACTGGATGACAAAGAGGTTTATAGCAAACTTCAGACTAATCCCACGAAGTTATATAAAAATGAATTAGTGGGTATTATTTTGTTTGCTAAACATAACAATATAATTAGTGCTTCCACTAAAGATGCGCTTATACCCTCTCATCCAGTTGCCCCTATCTTCCATTATTTTCCAAAAATACACAAAGATCCTGTATGTCCACCAGGACATCCCATTATTGCAGGGATTGGTTCCCTAAATGAACCTTTGAGTGATCTGATTGACACTTTTTTACAACCCTTGGTTAGAGGACTCTTAACCTATATACAGGATACGACTGCTATTCTAAATAAACTTGAAAAAATAAGATGGGAACCTAGCTTCAGATTTCTAGTGGTGGATGTCACCTCTCTATACACCTGTATACAAAACAATAAAGGTATGACTGCCATAGAATTTTTCCTTGATACATACAGTGATTATGACTCAGCCACCAAGAGTTTTATTTTAAGAGCTATAGAGTATCTCCTAACGCATAATTTCTTTATGTTTGGCAATGAGTTCTTTCTCCAGAGACGTGGAACAGCTATGGGGGCAAAGTTTGCCCCTTCCTATGCCAACCTCTTTATGGGGTGGTGGGAGCTGTTCCACGTCTTTGGAGAAAGGAATCCTTTCAGAAATAGGATAAAGCATTTCTATAGGTACATTGATGACCTGTTCTTTGTATTTGAAGGAAGTGAATTGGAAGCAGATTCCTTTTGTGAATTTATGAATCAAAATACTGATGGAATTAGATTTGTAGGAAAGAATAATGCAGAAACTATCAACTTTCTTGACTTAAAGATCTCTGCCAATATGATTGAGAACAAAATAGAAACTAGTCTTTACAGAAAGCCCACTGCAGGCAATACTCTTTTGTCATTTAAATCCTGCCATCCCTCACATGTAATCAGAGGCATTCCAAAGGGAGAATACATTAGGGCAAAAAGAAATTGTACAAATGAAAAACAATATGAGGAAAACAGTATGATAATCACCAACAGATTAAAACAGAGAGGTTACACTGACAACATACTAGATGCTGCTAAAGAAAGTATAAAGGATATACCCAGGGAAAATGTCCTCAAATATGAATTTAGGTGTAGTGGTCGTAGATTGCTTGTTTTCTTTCTCTCTATAACTACCTACAGTACAGATTACCACAAAATCTGTGATATAATAAGGGAAAGTGTTCCCATTTTGTACACAGATCCTATTCTGAAGGAAATAGTACAGCAAGGAATTAACTTCATACCCAAGAGAGGCAAAACCCTAGCAAATCATCTATCACCTTCTGATATGATGAATAAAAACAACACCAATTGGTTAAAAGGAAAGAAAGGCTTTTATAAATGCAGAAGAAAAGACTGCATAACCTGTGAACATGTACAAGAAGGTGACAAATTTCACTCCAGTACAACACAGAATGAACACAAGATAATTTTTTTCATTAATTGCAAGACCACCCATGTGGTTTATCTCCTGACATGCAAAATTTGCAATTGTCAGTACGTAGGAAAAACGAAGCGTCCTATCAAAGACAGGTTCTTAGAACACTTACGGTCTGGGAAAGATGAAAAATCAGATACTCCTATATCAAGACATTTTAAAAGTCTGCATGATTCTGATATGTCAAGCTTAACCTTACAAGGAATTGATCATGTACCATATTGGAGAAGAGGTGGCAACAGGGAAGATAAATTAAACAAACGAGAAGTCTATTGGATCTTCTCCCTTAAGACAAGTAATCCCCAAGGTCTAAACATAAGAAGGGACCTAGATTTATTTACCTAAATAATTGCATTTCTTCTTTGCATGTGATCACTAATTTGCCCTCCCCCTATACACATAGGATATATATATATATATATCTATTTCTCTATCTGTTTCTCACTATTAAGGCTTTAAAAATAAGGTAGTTTTTTCTAAATGTAATATTTCAAGCGAAACAAAGTAAACATAGTTTTATGGAATATATAGTGCTTTCTAGTCATAAAATAACATATTGTTGCAAATATTACTTAAAACTTGACTGTACTATTTAAACAATATTTATTACTTATTTTGATTTGTTTAGAATTGTTATAATACAGTAGTTGCAACTTTAGCACTATTAATACAACTTTTTCCATTACATGGTTAAAGGATAGCTATAAAACAATATTAGTTTTTCTATTGTTTCTTTTTCCTTTTTTTTTTTTTTTAAATAAGTATTCAGAAATAAAAGTATACCATTTAGAGTCCATTGTTAACTTGTACCTCTACAAAATCTATACTGTGTCTTTAAATCTGAGGTATAAGTAAAGGTGTGTCAGATTAGTCCTACATGCAGTGAACAAGTGAGCATGCTCACGAAACATGTCTGCGTGACTATCTGACACACCTGTGTTGTGTTTTTACCTGGAGCCTGTTGGGCCTGTGTGCCCTGTTATATGTTTTTAACGAAGTGCCGCAATAAACTAACTGTTACTTTTACTATGGAGTGATTGTCTCTGTGGTGCGCCTCTCTACTGGATTTATGTGCATTTATTCTTAAGTTGGCAGACTTAACTTGGGGCCGCATAACGGGACTTTCCATTTTTTGCACCCACTCTCCTTTGAGCCGATAGGAAGATTTGTCTCTCCACCCCCTGCAGCAATCACTTTGGGAATAGTGAATTGAGCGCTATGCACACAGAACCTTTTGTGTACTTCTCTCCACTGATGTACCATGTCTAGAGCAATCACACTCCAAAGCTCACATTCTGACTGCTGCAGGCTCTGGCCCAAATACAAAAGCAATGAATAGATTTACAGCCTCCAGGTTCATAAAGCAAACAACAATGTTTCAAACCACACACTGGTTTTTAGACATGTCCAAATACAAAAGGCCTTGACCCATTGCTACCTCCATCTGGCTATGTCCAAAGGTTGAACTAGCAGTGAGTATAGATGTTAGTGCTACCTTAAAACTGAACAGGAAATAAAGCATTTTTATGGGTAATAATATAGCAATTGTGATAACATGCTCTCTGTACCATTATCACTGGGTTTGACAACTGGGGGTAAGTAGAAGGCATATTCCCAAAATTACCTTTAACAACTTAAAGGGACACAAAAGACATTTTTTTTTTTGGTGTCATGATTCAGATACAGCATGCAATTTTAAGCAACTTTCGAATTTACACCTATTATAGTTTTTTCTTCATTCTCTTGCTATCTTTATTTGAAAAATAATGAATGTAAGCTTAGGAGGAGGCCCATTTTTGGTTAAGAACCTGGGTAGTGCCTGATTATAGGTGGCTAAAAAAATGGCTTTGTGTCCCTTTAACCTCCTTTATTTTTTTAAAGTCAAACAATGCCCTATGCCTAAATGCCTTTATTCAGGCTACAGTTAACTTAGTGGGGGAAGGTAAGTAACTGCTGAGCAATAATGCAGTAGAAGAGGAGCTAGAGGGACCTTATGAAACCAGGAAAATCCCTGAAACCAACAGTAAAATGGAAGAGATGTGGGCAGGGCTACAAGTGCGGCAACACCAGAGAAGGAGACTGCCATAGTGAAACTCAAATACTCTGCATAAGTACCGTATGCCTAATTCATTGCTGGAACTAGAGCTTGATTCCTTAAAACTCTCTATTCTGGAAAACTTATATAAAAAGTCTCATCATTACTGTGAAGTCCTTCAAAGGTTTTAGAAAGGAACATTTTAGATTCAGAGCTCTTTATATAGCTTTGCAGGGTTATATGAATATACACCTACATTACAATATAAGGTTTACAAATTCCCAATGATTTTTCACCATTTATCTTTGTGCTTTAGATTATCTGATCATCTGGCTTTAAATCTCCAGTACAGCCAAGGGATTTTCTGTATTAGCGGTTATTGGCTGCATTAGCTAGGCCACAAAATTGAGAAAATCTAGTAACAGGCCGACCTGCAGGGAGCCAAGCTGTCTCACAGGCAAGTAAGGAGCCAGCAGATGTATAAAATCCATTGAGGAAATAGAGGGCCCACACAGTTATTTTGGAGAATTTGAGAAGGGACCAGAGAAGTAAGGAAAGTGTCAAGGGCTGTAGAGGAAAAACAATTGGCTAGATTACGAGTTGTGCATTAGGGTAAAAAAGCAGCGTTAAGAGGTCCTAGCGCTGCTTTTTTATGCCCGCTGGTATTACGAGTCTTGCAGGTTTAGGGGCACCGCACACTTGTTTGGCCTTACCGCAAAACAACTTACATAAACTTTGTAAAGTCTTTTTTCTAAGGGACTTCCATAGCGCCGGTATTACGAGTCTGTCCTGGGAGGCCAAAAAGTGAGCGGCAAACCCTACCCTGTCAAGAGTCCTAACGCATTTAAAAGTCAGTAGTTATGAGTTTTATGGTACAACGCTGTAACATAAAACTCATAACTAAAGTGCTAAAAAGTACACTAACACCCATAAACTACCTATTGACCCCTAAACTGAGGCCCTCCCTCTTGCAAATACAAAAATAAAAATTTTAACCCCTAATATGCCGCTCCGGACACCGCCGCCATCTACATTATATGTATGAACCCCTAATCCCCTAAGGGACTTCCATAGCGCCGGTATTACGAGTCTGTCCTGGGAGGCCAAAAAGTGAGCGGCAAACCCTACCCTGTCAAGAGTCCTAACGCATTTAAAAGTCAGTAGTTATGAGTTTTATGGTACAACGCTGTAACTCAAAACTCATAACTAAAGTGCTAAAAAGTACACTAACACCCATAAACTACCTATTGACCCCTAAACTGAGGCCCTCCCACTTTGCAAATACAAAAATAAAAATTTTAACCCCTTATATGCCACTCCGGACACCGCCGCCATCTACATTATATGTATGAACCCCTTATCTGCTGACCCCAACATCGCCGACGCCTACATTATATTTATTAACCCCTAATCTGCTGCCCCCAATGTCGCCGCCACCTACCTATACTTATTAACCCCTAATCTGCCGCCCCCAATGTCGCCGCCACTATCATAAACATATTAACCCCTAAACCGCTGCACTCCCGCCTCGCAAACTTTAGTTAAATTTTATTAACCCCTAATCTGCCATCCCTAACATCGCCACCACTTACCGACATTTATTAACCCCTAATCTGCCGCCACCAACGTTGCCACCACTATATTAAAGTTATTAACCCCTAAACCTAAGTCTAACCCTAAACCTAACAACCCCTAACTTAAATATAATTTAAATAAATCTAAATAAATATTCCTATCATTAACTAAATTATTCCTATTTAAAACTAAAAAACGCAGCCCCATTGATTCCTATGGGGAAATAAAATTTATGTCTACACCTAATACCCTAACATGAACCCCGAGTCTAAACACCCCTAATCTTACACTTATTAACCCTAATCTGCCACCACCGACATCGCCGACACCTGCATTATATTATTAACCCCTAATCTGCCTCTCGGACACTGCCGCCACCTACATTATGCTTATGAACCCCTAATCTGTGCCCCCAACATTGCCGACACCTACATTATATTTATTAACCCCTAATCTGCCGGCCCTAACATCGCCGCCACCTTCCTAGATTTATTAACCCCTAATCTGCCGCCTCCAATGTCGCCATCACTATATTAAAGTTATTAACCCCTAAAACCTAAGTCTAACCCTAAACCTAACAACCCCTAACTTAAATATAATTTAAATAAATCTAAATAAATATTCCTATCATTAACTAAATTATTCCTATTTAAAACTAAATACTTACCTATAAAATAAACCCTAAAATAGCTACAATTTAACTAATAGTTACATTGTAGCCAGTTTAGGATTTATTTTTATTTTATAGGCAAGTTTGTATTTATATTAACTAGGTAGAATAGTTATTAAATAGTTATTAACTATTTAATAACTACCTAGCTAAAATAAAGACAAATTTACCTGTAAACTAAAACCTAACCTAAGTTACACTAACACCTAACACTTCATTATAATTAATAATAAATTAACTAAATTAAATGCAATTACCTAAATTAAATTAAATTAGCTAAAGTACAAAAAAACGCACTAAATTACAGAAAATAATAAACAAATTACAGAAATTTAAACTAATTACACCTAATCTAATAGCTCTATTAAAATAAAAAGCCCCCCAAAATAAAAAAAACCTAGCCTAAACTAAACTACCAATAGCCCTTAAAAGGGCCTTTTGCAGGGCATTGCCCCAAAGTAATCAGCTCTTTTACCGTTAAAAAATAAATAAAAACAACCCCCCAACAGTAAAACCCACCACCCACACAACCAACCCCCCAAATAAAATACTATCTAAGAAAACCTAAGCTTCCCATTGCCCTGAAAAGGGCATTTGGATGGGCATTGCCCTTAAAAGGGCAGTTAGCTCTTTTGCCGCCCAAACCCTAATCTAAAAAATAAAACCCACCAAATACACCCTTAAAAAACCTAACACTAACCCTCTGAAGATCGACTTACCGGGAGACGTCTTCATCCAAGCCGGGCAAAGTGGTCCTCCAGATGGGCAGAAGTCTTCATCCAAGCCGGGCGAAGTAGTCCTCCAGACGGGCAGAAGTCTTCATCCCCAAGCCGGGCAGAAGTCTTCATCCAGACGGCATCTTCTATCTTCATCCATCCGGCACGGAGCGGGTCCATCTTCAAGACATCCGACGTGGAGCATCCTCTTCATCTGATGACTAAAACAGAATGAAGGTACCTTTAAGTGACGTCATCCAAGATGGCGTCCCTTAGATTCCGATTGGCTGATAGAATTCTATCAGCCAATCGGAATTAAGGTAGAAAAAATCATATTGGCTGATGCAATCAGCCAATAAGATTGAGCTCACATTCATTGGCTGATTGGAACAGCCAATAGAATGCGAGCTCAATCCTATTGGCTGATTGGATCAGCCAATAGGATTGAACTTCAAACCTATTGGCTGATTGTCTGGATGAAGACTTCTGCCCGTCTGGAGGACCACTTCTGCCCAGCTTGGATGAAGACTTCTGCCCCTCTGGAGGACCACTTCGCCCGGCTTGGATGAAGACGTCTCCCGATAAGTTGATCTTCAGGGGGTTAGTGTTTTTAATGTTTTTTTAAGGGTGTATGGGTGTATTGGGTGGGTTTTTTTTAGATTAGGGTTTGGGCGGCAAAAGAGCTAAATGCCCATCCAAATGCACTTTTCAGGGCAATGGGGAGCTTAGTTTTTACTGTTGGGGGGGGTTGTTTGTATTTTTTTTTACAGGTAAAAGAGCTGATTACTTTGGGGCAATGCCCCGCAAAAGGCCCTTTTAAGGGCTATTGGTAGTTTAGTTTAGGCTAGAGTTTTTTTATTTTGGGGGGGCTTTTTTATTTTAATAGGGCTATTAGATTAGGTGTAATTAGTTTAAATTTCTGTAATTTGTTTATTATTTTCTGTAATTTAGTGGGGGGGGGGGTTGTACTTTAGCTAATTTAATTTAATTTAGGTAATTGTATTTAATGTAGGGAATTTATTTAATTGTAGTGTAGTGTTAGGTGTTAGTGTAACTTAGGTTAGGTTTTATTTTACAGGTAAATTTGTCTTTATTTTAGCTAGGTAGTTATTAAATAGTTAATAACTATTTAATAACTATTCTACCTAGTTAAAATAAATACAAACTTGCCTGTAAAATAAAAATCAATCCTTAACTGGCTACAATGTAACTATTAGTTATATTGTAGCTATCTTAGGGTTTATTTTATAGGTAAGTATTTAGTTTTAAATAGGAATAATTTAGTTAATGATAGGAATATTTATTTAGATTTATTTAAATTATATTTAAGTTAGGGGTTGTTAGGTTTATGGTTAGACTTAGGTTTTAGGGGTTAATAACTTTAATATAGTGATGGCGACATTGGAGGCGGCAGATTAGGGGTTAATAAATCTAGGAAGGTGGCTGCGATGTTATGGCCGGCAGATTAGGGGTTAATAAATATAATGTAGGTGTCGGCAATGTTGGGGGCAGCATATTAGGGGTTCATAAGCATAATGTAGGTGGCAGCGGTGTCCAAGAGGCAGATTAGGGGTTAATAATATAATGCAGGTGTCGGCGATGTCGGTGGTGGCAGATTAGGGTTAATAAGTGTAAGATTAGGGGTGTTTAGACTCGGGGTTCATGTTAGGGTATTAGGTGTAGACATAAATTTTATTTCCCCATAGGAATCAATGGGGCTGCGTTAGGGAGCTTTACACTGCTTTTTTTGCAGGTGTTAGACTTTTTTTCAGCCGGCTCTCCCCGTTGATTCCTATTGGGAAATCGTGCACGAGCACGTTACACCAGCTCACCGCTGACTTAAGCAGCGCTGGTATTGGAGTGCGGTAATGAGCAAAATTTTGCTCAACGCTCACTTCTTGTCTTTTATTGACGGGTTTCTGAAAACTCGTAATACCAGCGCTGCAGGTAAGTGAGCTGTGAGGGAAAACTGCTCGTTAGCAGCGCAGTGTCTCTAACGCAAAACTCGTAATCTAGGTGAATATAAGCAGGAGAGGAAAAAGGGGAGAGGGGGGGCAGACCTAAGGAAAGAGCACAGTGGGGCAGGTTTAGGGGTAGAAAGGGAAAGAAAAAGAGAAATACTCCTCCTGGAAAGATATACTCGTTGTGCCTGTTCTATCACACACCTAAGTTTTCCCATGCTGCAGATAAAAAAATGGAATTTGTGATCAAAACTAACTAGAACCTAATTTCCATAGCATATGGCGCTGAAAAAGACTTTAGTCAATCAAAAGAAGGACACAAATGTGTTTCAGGACCATCCTTAAGATTTTACAAAACTGGGTGTTACAAACTTGGTGGTGGGTACTTTAGAAAATCAGGGATAATGTAGCAGGTATCCTGACAGCTGATTTATTAATAGGGGCTGACTTGATAGAGGAAAATACCAGCAGACAGGGGTTAATTAGAGGTGAAATGTATCTTTGTGGGTTAATGCAATTGTTTATGTGACTAAGGTACGTGCGTTATCCTCTGCAGTGTTTATCAATAGCAACTAGTTAACTTGATTTGAGATATTTTTAGGACAGTTTTCTGGTGATGATGAAGAGTTTAAACAACATCAGGTTTTAAGGAAATATCACGACTCAAATGTATTCAGATACTTAACATTCAATGAGATTCCAATACTGTCATAAGTAGCTATGCTTTTTTGCCAAGAAAAAATAGTATGGTGAGGAATTAACAATAAGATTAGAGCGCACTGAAGTAATCAAGGGAAACTCTTTAATCGTTTCTATCCTTAATAACATTGATATGCTAATTAAGTTCATTTTAAGGATTTAATTGTTTGATTCTGACCAGGTACAGATAGTTTGGTTAAGTTGCAGAGAAAATAATGAAACTTCACCCTGCTTGTGGCTCATGTGGTTACATGCTACAAGCACCCAACATCAGTGGCATGGAAGAAACTCTATTTCTAATGCAAATAAGAAAGGGTGCTAATTATATCAGTTGTAATTAGGGGGGACTTTAACTGCCCTGAAATAAATTGGGTTAATGAAACTAGCAATAAAGCTAAGGGGGATAGATTTTTAAATATGCTAAAATATAACTTCATGTCACAAGGGAGGAGCCAACTATGAATAAAGCTATATTGTATTTAGTGCTATTAAATAATACAGAATTAATATCAAACATAGCAGTAGAAGAACATTTAGGTAACAGTGATTATAACATGGGGATGTTTGAAATTATTTTTTTTATAAGCATTATTAAATCAATCAAAACTAATTCTAAGTTAGAAAAAATCAGTGTTTTTATGAAACTGTTACATAGCATTAATTGGGACAAATTATTCTCAAAGAAAAACACAGAGGAAAAATGGAGAGCCTTTAAAACGTTGTTAAAGGGAAATGAAACCCAAACTTTGCTTTCATGATTTAAATAGAGCATACTGTACATTTTTAATAACTTTCTAATTTACTTTGTTTATCTAATTTGCTTTATTCTCTTGGTATTCTTTGTTGAAAAGCATATCTAGAAGTGACCTTCTTTCTTGCACTTTATCTTGAGGAGTTGGCTGACCCTTTGCTCCGTGCCCACTGTGGGTTGCTGTTCCCTACCTTGTTTGTATTTGTTTCAGCTAGTTCCCAGTAGTGCATTGTTGCTCCTTCAAGAAATGATACCAAGAGAATAAAGCAAAATTGATAATAAAAGTAAATTAGAAAAATGTTTACAAATGTATGCTTTATCTAAATCATAAAAGAAACATTTTGGGTTTCATGTCCCTTTAAATAAATATATACACATCTACATATACCACGTGATTATAAATGTAACAGAAATAAATCCAAGCCAATGTGGATAAAACAAATGTGTTAAGAGAAATTAGGAAAAAATATAGGGCAGTTAAATGATTCAAAGAGAATAGTACGAACTCATCATTCCAAATATGTAAGAAATGTAACAAAGCATGCAAAAGAGTGGTCAGATTAGCAAAAATTGTAAATGAAAAAGCTATTGCAAAGGATTCTAAGACAAACCCGAAAAAGTTTTTAAGCATATAAATGGCCAAAAATCTTATCTGGAATATATAGGTCCATTAAAATAGGGTGGCATGTTTAGTGACCAGGGAAAGACTGAGGTGCGAAACCATTTATTTTCTTCAATATACAAAAAAGAGGATCCAATGGAGAAAACATTGAAACAAACTAGAACATACAAGACCATACCAATAAAAGATGACATCAGTAAAAAACTAGATAATATCAAAGAAAATAAAGTTTCAGGTCCCGATGTAATACACCCAAGGATTCTAAGGGAATTTAACACTATTATAGCCAAACCTCATCCTCAGGCATAGTGTAAAGCTGATGAGGTGCCACATTTTAAAAAGGGAAGCAGGGCTGACCCAGAAAGCTATAGACCAGTAAGCCTGACATCAGTAGTTGGGTAGATACTGAAAGGGATTATAAGCGATTATATTCAAGAGTATATTTGGTAAAACAAGACTATGGCATCTATTTATCAAGCCGTCAACTTACTTGCCACTTCTGCCAGCTTCGTTGAGGACTTTGGCCCGGTTGGGTGAAGACTTCTCAAGGTAGGGTGATCTTCAAGGGGTTAGTGTTAGTTTTTTTAAGGGGGGATTGGGTATGTTTTAGAGTAGGGTTGGTTGTGTGGGTGGTGGGTTTTAATGTTGGGGGGAGGGTTGTATTTTTTTTTACAGGTAAAAGAGCTGATTACTTTGGGGCAATGCCCCGCAAAAGGCCATTTTAAGGGATATTTGTAATTTAGTGTAGGGTAGGGCTTTTTTATTTGGGGGGGGGGGTTATTTTGTTAGGGGGAATAGATTAGGTGTAATTAGTTTAAAATTCTTGTACTTTGTTAATTATTTTCTGTAATTTAGTGTTTGTTTTTTTGTAATTTAGATAATTTTATTTAATTGTATTTAATTGTATTTAGTTTAGGGAATTTATTTAATTATAGTGTAGTGTTAGGTGTAATTGTAACTTAGGTTAGGTTTTATTTTACAGGTATATTTGTATTTATTTTAACTAGGAAGTTATTAAATAGTTAATAACTATTTAAAAACTATTGTACCTAGTTAAAATAAATACAAACTTGTCTGTAAAATAAAAATAAAACCTAAGATAGATACAATGTAACTATTAGTTATTTTGTAGCTATCTTGGGGTTTATTTTACATGTAAGTATTTAGCTTTAAATAGGAATAATTTATTTAATGATAGTAATATTTATTTATATTTATTTAAATTAGATTTAAGTTAGGGGGTGTTAGGGTTAGACTTAGGTTTAGGGGTTAATAAATTTAATATAGTGGCGACGACGTTGGGGCAGCATATTAGGGGTTAATAAATGTAGGTGGGGCGGCATATTAAGGGTTAATAAGTATAATGTAGGTGGCGGCGGTGTAGGGGGGCAGATTAGGGGTTAATAAGTATAATGTAGGTGGTGGCGGTGTAGAGGGCGGCAGATTAGGGGTTAATAAATATAATGTAGGTGGCAGCGGTGTAGGGGGGCAGATTAGGGGTTAATAAGTATAATGTAGGTGGCGGCGGTGTAAGGGGGGTAGATTAGGGGTTAATACGTATAATGTAGGTGGCGGTGGGCTCCGGGAGCGGCGGTTTAGGGGTTAATAAGTTTATTTAGTTGTGGCGGGGTCCGGGAGCAGCGGGATAGGGGTTAATAACTTTTATTTAGGTGGCGGCGGTGTAGGGGCGGCAGATTAGGGGTTAATAAGTATAATGTAGGTGGCTGCGGTGTAGGGGGCAGCAGATTAGGGGTGTTTAGACTCGGGGTACATGTTAGGGTGTTAGGTGTAAACTTTCCCATAGGAAACAATGGGATATCGGGCAGCAGCGAACATGAGCTTTCGCTGCTTTCAGACTCCCATTGATTCCTATGGCATCCGCAGCCTCCAGGTACGATGGGCCGGAATAGTGCCGAGCGTACCTGGTATATATTTGTTAAATAGCAAAAGTAGTCAGATTGTGCCGAACTTGCATTCGGAACATCTGTAATGATGTAAGCATCAATCTGTGTCGGACTGAGTCCGGGGTGGATCGTATGTTACGTCACAAAATTCTACTTTTGCCGATCTGTAGGGTTTGATAACTAAGGGGAATCAGGCTCACCACAAATACGCTGGGGAATTCCAGCGTATTTGCGGTTGACAGCTTGATAAATAGATGCCAATGAGTTTAAATCAGCATGGTTTTATGAGTAATAGATCACGTCAAACTAATCTAATTAGATTCTATGAGAAGGTAAGCAAAATAAAGGTTAATCAGTTTATGTGATTTATTTGGATTTTGTTAAGGCTTTTGATACAGTGCCACATGAGAGATTATTGTACAAAAATAAGGGACTTGGAATAGCTGAAAATGTTAACTCATGGATAAATAACTGGATAAAAGACAGGGAGCAATGTGTTGTAGTAAATGGATCATACTCAGACTGGACAAAAGTAATTAGTGAGGTCTCCAGGGATCGGTGCTGTGCAGGCAACCTATTTTTCACTGTAAAAGCAATTAAGTTGTGGAACATCTTGCCTAAGGAGGTAGTAACTGCCAATACCTTAGATACATTTAAAAATGACAGATATATTTCTGGCTAAAAACATAATTCAGAGATATGATTGCTTTTGTTAAATGGGTCATTTTTCTAATTGTTTAATGTTAGTTCAATAGTCAGCTTCTTTAATGTAAATCAGTCTCTGTATAGGTTAAACTCGATGGACTTCTGTTTTCTTTCAACCTCATCTACTATATTACTATGATAAATAATAAAAAATAGGAAACAGCGGGAAATATTATGTGGCCCAAAATGTAAACTCATTAAAATTGGAAGATCAATATATTAAATATTAAACTGAATTCCTGTATTTTCTGGCATGGCATAGTGTAGGTATTTCAAGCTGTACTAGGAAACCATTAATCATTTCTAAATAATCCTTCTGTCTGATTTTTTATACATGAAAACCTAGTAAGTAAAACTAATTCCATTACTAAACCATCTGCTCCAGTCTGGTAAATAACACACCCATCTGTTTTAAAATAGCTGCTTTGATAACACCAAGTGTTTTTTTAATAATTAATACACACATGTTTTAAAGATAGATAGATAGATAGATAGATAGATAGATAGATAGATAGATTGATTGATAGATAGATGTTTGTTAATATGCTGTGGAGTTTGTTATAATTGTTTGTATATGCTAATAAATGTATAAGTGGATATGTCACAACACTTCTAAATATTGTGGCCTAGATTATACAGTGAGGGAAAAAATTATTTGATACCCTGCTGATTTTGTACGTTCGCCCACTGACAAAGAAATGATCAGTCTATAATTTTAATGGTAGGTTTATTTTGAACAGTGAGTGACAGAATAACAAAATCCAGAAAAACACATTTCAAAAAAGTTACACATTTATTTGCAATTTAATGAGTGAAATAAGTATTTAACCCCTTTGCAAAACATGACTTAGTACTTGGTGGCAAACCCGTTGTTGGCAATCACAGAGGTCAGGCGTTTCTTGTAGTTGGCCACCAGGTTTGCACACATCTCAGGAGGTATTTTGTCCCACTCCTCTTTGCAGATCCTCTCTAAGTCATTAAGGTTTCAAGGCTGACGTTTGGCCACTCGAACCTCCAGCTCCCTCCACATATTTTCTATGGGATTAAGGTCTGGAGACTGGCTAGGTCACTCCAGGACCTTAATGTGCTTCTTCTTGAGCCACTTCTTTGTTGCCTTGGCCATGTATTTTGGGTCATTGTCATGCTGGAATAACCATCCATGACCCATTTTCACTGCGCTGGCTGAGGGAATGAGGTTCTCACCCAAGATTTGACGGAATATGGCCCGGTCCATCGTCCCTTTGATGCAGTGAAGTTGTCCTGTCCCCTTAGCAGAAAAACACCCACAAAGCATAATGTTTCCACCTCCATGTTTGACGGTGGGGATGGTGTTGGGGCAATAGGCAGCATTCCTCCTCCAAACATGGCGAGTTGAGTTGATGCCAAAGAGCTTGATTTTGGTCTCGTCTGACAGCAACACTTTCACCCAGTTCTCCTCTGAATTTCTCACAGCATGAAAATGAGGCTCCCATTGGAGCCTATGGAAGTGTGCTCTTGTGAGTGCAAGGCTTCCAGGCATCGCACCTGACTTGTATTATGTGTGCTGGTATTACTGAGTGGAGTGCAAATATCATGCTTGCGAATACGCAATATTGCACTTAACTCGTAATGTAGGCCTTAATGTGTATATGTATGTGTAAAATACTTTATATTAATACATTATGCATTTCTTTTGTTATACTTTTATTTTAGCCCTAACACTTTACTTCCGGTCTCTAGGTACTCAAAATTTTTAAACACTATTATGTGATGTTGAGCGCAACACATAACTAACCACTCATTAGTGATGTTAGCACAGCCCACACTATGCATTAAAATTATACGGTACACTTAAAAAATGTCAGCCACGATAACATTCACAGGTAAAACTATTTTACCATTGACTTCTAATACCAGATGATATGCTACTCTTAGCATGGCAGCAATATAAATAGTGCACCATTCAAAATCAATAAGGCACCACTTGTAATCTAGGCCATTGTTTATAGAAAAGTGAAAAAACGTATTTAATTTTTATACATATTCAATATGTGTAACTTTACTGGCTTTCAGCACATAACACTGGAAAAGGTGCATTGTTCATGAGTGACAGAGGTTAGATTTTCTTTAGCTGATTTTATTTTGAACAAAAACATATTGATTTACTTTTTAATCCACTATGTTGTGTCTGATAGGTGATCGTTACCTTCTAGACGAAAACAGCATTTCCTATGCAGGATGTAGAAGCAGCTCACTTTATCATGTACTTAGGGTCCATTAAAGGGTTCCTGCTTTGGTATTTCATCATGTGAAACTCTGAAGCCTGTCTTCTGCAGTGATGCTGCTTTCCTTAGGTGCACAAGGCCGCACGCTACACTAATTTAAAGGGGCCATACATAATTTAAGGAACTCCTATCTAAATGGCACACAGGTGTGGGAGTTCCTATATAAATCCATTAAGCCCATCACTCTTGGCTGAGTTATTGAAGAGCACACATTGTATTTACCTGCTCTTCCTGTATCCTGTGTTGCTACAAGCTTGTGCTTAGTTTGTTCCTGATACCACTTACCTGAATCCTGCTGGACTTACCTGGCATCCTTTGACAGTCCAACCAAGGCTGCTGATTCTCCTGCATTGCTGAATCAGTTGCAGCTTACCTGAATGCTGATGTAACAGCTGCACTTACCTGGTATCTTGTGACAGCCTCACCAACAGTACCCACTAGGTATCCTGTGCCTGCTGAAGCCTTCTGTACTTGTTGCACCAGTGGCAGCTTTCCAGAATCCTGTTGTTCCAGTAACATCTATCTGGTGTCCTTCTGGACGTTGCTACTGACTTCCCCCATGGTACGTAATTGGTGGACTGATCTCACAGTACCTGACCTTTGACCTGTTCCTGGACTCTGCTCTTGTTTATAAATTGGTACCTAGTTGCTAAACTGATCACATGGTACCCGACCTTTGGCCGGTTCCCGGACTCTTGTTTTTCCCTTGGTACCTAGTTGTTGGACTGATCTCATGGCACCTGACAATTGGCTACTTCTCAGTTTCTGACTCTCTGTTTTATTCAAAGCCTTTAAAAAAAAATGTCCTGTGCATTTATTCTTGTATTTGAGTTCCACTCACCTAAACCCTCACTCATTTCACATTATAATACCACCAACATAAGTTACATGTAAGTTTTTTTTTTTTTAATATTACCATTACTGCTAAAAACAGATTATCTAGACCTACCACCATTTATTATCAAATTCATGTCACAGGGAAAAAAAGTAGCAATCCAAAATAAAATATATAAAATAAAATAAAAATGCCAAGTAGAAAATAAAGTAAACATATTCATTTTTTAAAAAAAGTTCAATAAACTATGGTATTAGTCTGTAACCATAGCTTTTGTTGCCTATCGGGAAAAAATAACATATCATCATGTTACATATCTGTGCCACCCCTTTCTTAAGGGCCATAAATTGTTATTTACAAGATGTAATAAAGTTCATTAAGATATTTAGAACTGCTTGCAACCTATTTTTTGTGGCTTTTATTGGATGTTGTCACACACATTTAGGTAAACAAAAATAATTTAATACATTCCACAGTGTAGACTTTTTTTATTCAAAGTTTACAACAGCTAAGCTTTCTCTAAGTACATTATTTAATGAACCACTGATCTGATTAAGCATTGTATTCTCATTACCTCCAATTAATACAATCCTTCAGGGATTGCAATTAGATCAGAACTGGATGAGTACTGATTACACTAAATGATTAGTGCTATCTCTCTCTTAGGAAACCCTGGTGTCTTGAGATTTGCAGCAGCAAACGAACAATTTTCATTAAGTTGCAAACAATAGAATTCTGCTTTGCTTGAAAGATTTTTCTGTTTTACCAGTGAGTGTTTGGTCTTTGACAATTGGTTGCTGGCACACTATGTAATTAGTGTGACTTTTATCAATCAGTTGATCATACATTAATGCAAGTATACCTCAGGTACCTATATCATGTGAGTCTGTGTTAGCATTAAACATAGCGAAGACTGTGAGTTCAGCATTGAGGACAGAGCTATTTGTGACCCTAACATCAGAAGTGATCCTGAGGCAGAAAATGCATCAAACACGTCACTGTAAGCTTTAAAAAGTCTGTGAAAGAACTCTGTAGGGACCTGTTATTTGTTTATGGTGATCCTCCTGACATTCATGCTCTTTTCCTTCCTTTCCTGTTATGAGCGTCTGTCTTCTGGTTCCTGCCTTTTGCCTGCCCATTTACTTAGTTACCTGTTTTAGACTGATTATCTGGCTGCTGACAACTGACATATGGCTAGATTACGAGTTTTGCGGTATGAGTAAAAAAGCAGCGTTATGGCTCTTTTTCACTACCGCTGGTATTACGAGTTTTTGCAGGTTTAGCTGCACCGCACACTTTTTTGGCACTTTTTCAATGGGACTTCCATAGCGCCGGTATTACGAGTTTGCCTGGGAGGCCAAAAAGTGAGCGGTACAGCCAATACTGTCAAGATCCATAACATAAACTGAAAGTCAGTAGTTATGGATTTTACGCTACAAAGCTGTAACATAAAACTCATGACAAAAGTGTTACAAAGTACACTAACACCCATAAACTACCTATTAACTCTTAAACCAAGGCCCTCCCGCATCACAAACACTAAAATAAAATTATTAACCACTAATCTGCCACTCCGGACATCGCCACCACTATAATAAACATATTAACCCCTAAACCGCCATACTCCCGCATCTCAAACACTAGTTAAATATTATTAACCTCTAATCTGCAGTCCTCAATGTCGTTGCAACCTAAATACACTTATTAACCCCTAATCTGCCACCCCTAACATCAATGCCACCTACCTACACTTATTAACCCCTAATCTGCCACCCCTAACATTGCCGCCACCTACCTACACTTATTAACCCCTAATCTGCCACCCCTAACATTGCCGCCACCTACCTACATTTATTAACCCCTAAACTGCTGCCCCCAATGTCGCCGCCACCTACATTACACTTATTAACCCCTAATCTGCCGCCCCTAACATTGCCGCCACCTACCTACATTTATTAACCCCTAATCGTCCACCCCCAATGTCGCCACCACTATACTAAAGTTATTAACTCCTAAACCTAACCCTAAGTTTGACCCTAACCCCCACTAACTTTAACATAATTAAAATAAATCTAAATAAAAATTACAATTAATACCTAAATAATTCCTATTAAAAACTAAATACTTACCTGTAAAATAAACCCTAAGCTAGCTACAATATAACTAATAGGTACATTGTATCTATCTTAGTTTTTTTTTTTTTCACAGCTAAGTTTGTATTTATTTTAACTAGGTAGACTAGTTAGTAAATAGTTATTAAGTATTTACTAACTACATAGCTAAAATAAATACAAATTTACCTGTAAAATAAAACCTAACCTGAGTTACACTAACACCTAACCTTAGACTACAATTGAATAAATTACATTTATTAAATACAATCATCTAAATTACAAAAAACAAAACACTAAATTACACAAAATAAAAAAGAAATTATCAAATATTTAAACTAATTACACCTAATCTAATAGCCTTATCAAAATAACCCCCCCCCCCAATTCAAAAAAATCCCTAGCCTAAACTAAACTGCCAATAGCCCTTAAAAGGGCCTTTTGCTGAGCATTGAAAGAAATCAAACCACCCACACACATTGAAAGAAAACCCACCACCCACACAACCAAACCCCCCAAATAAAATCCTAACTAAAAAACCTAAGCTCCCAATTGCCCTGAAAAGGGCATTTAGCTCTTTTTCCGCCCAAACCCAAACCCTCCATCTTCAAGACAATAGAAACAAGAGAAGACAGATGCGCCACATGGCCCAATATTGTTTGTTCCAAATATGTAATTGATAGATGTACAAAGATTGAACTCACATTTGTTTGAGCACCTCAGTCAGTGCTATAGAGGCAGTCTGGGATCTCTTACAGTCACCCAGGGGACCAAACTCCGGTAGTAATATAATGTCTGTATCAGAACGACATAAGAGACATAGGTGCCAATATGGCCTAGTATTGTTTGGACACAGTGAGCAATATGAAGTGATTGAATGGTACTCACAATAGTTGTAGCATCTCCTTTGATGCTATAGAGGCAGGATGGGATTAATATAGTCACCCACCAGACTTGAGCACAGGCCCACTGGATCAGGATTGAAGTCAGGACCACAGGTAGTCAGGAAATATCCAGGATAGGATAACATCTCTCGGTCAGAGAGATAGTAGGCAGGCAAACAATAGGAAAGCAAGTGTTCAGATAATTTAGAAAAGTTTTATTAAAATAATAAAAACATGCAACGCGTTTCTCAGCTACAAGCTGTTTCATCAGGCTTCAATGATGAAACAGCTTGTAGCTGAGAAACGCGTTGCCTGTTTTTATTATTTTAATAAAACTTTTTTAAATTATCTGAACACTTGCTTTCCTATTGTTTGCCTGCCTACTATCTCTCTGACCGAGAGGTGTTATCCTATCCTGGATATTTCCTGACTACCTGTGGTCCTGACTTCAATCCTGATCCAGTGGGCCTGTGCTCAAGTCTGGTGGGTGACTATATTGATCCCATCCTGCCTCTATCGCATCAAAGGAGATGCTACAACTATTGTGAGTACCATTCAATCACTTCATATTGCTCTCTGTGTCCAAACAATACTAGGCCATATTGGCACCTATGTCTCTTATGTCGTTCTGATACAGACATTATATTACTACCGGAGTTTGGTCCTCTGGGTGACTGTAAGAGATCCCAGACTGCCTCTATAGCACTGACTGAGGTGCTCAAACAAATGTGAGTTCAATCTTTGTATATCTATCAATTACATATTTGGACCAAACAATATTGGGCCATGTGGCGCATCTGTCTTCTCTTGTTTCTATAGATTTCTGCTTTGGGTCCCGGCCTGGATCTCTACAGATAGCTGCCTGATCATCATCTCAGTGATTCCTCACTATATACCAATAGAGACTTTCATCTATATATAACCTCAGTTTACAGTGAACTTCTCTGTCTAATTGTTTACATCATATTGAGAGGTTGCACACCTAGGCTTTATTACCTGTATAATATCACTGTTACTTATATCTTTGTGTCTTTCTCTTAGGAGGTTGTGCTACATTTTTATATAGGTTCACCCTTTTGCAATACTATTGTTTAATATTTCCACTACATTTTTTGTGTCTTTCTCATATGGAGGTTGTGTCTTTCTCTTAGGAGGTTGTGTTACATACATATATTATATTAGGTACACTTACCTGTAATATCATTGCACACTACTCTAACTTTATCTCTCTCCTAGGAGGTTGGTTTTATTATATATATAGAATTAATATAAACATATCCCCATATATATGCTTATTGTTGATGGAATAGGTCATAGTCTATTATATTAAGCATTTTATCTTTCTCCCTAGAGGTTGCTGGTTATATTTTATATATATAACTCTTGCCTCATTATATATCTTGCCTATTATTGACGGTCATAGCGAACTGACTATATCACTGTTATAGTCGTTAGGAACACTACGTATCCTATACAAGGGCGCCCCCTCCTCTACATCTTCAAGAAAACCTAACACTAACCCCCGAAGATCCACTTACAGTTTTTGAAGACCTGACATCCATCCTCAACAAAGCCGGGAGAAGTCTTCATCCAAGTGTCAAGAAGTCCTCAACGAAGCCGGGAGAAGTCTTCATCCAAGTGGCAAGAAGTGGTCCTCCAGACGGGCAGAAGTCTTCATCCAGATGGCAACTACTATCTTAATCCATCCGGCGTGGAGTGGCTCCATCTTCAAGACATCCAGCGTGGAGCATCCTCTTCTTTCTACGGCTCTTCTCGAATGAAGGTTTCTTTAAGTAACGTCCAATCAGCCAATAGAATGCAAGATCTATCCTATTGGCTGATTGGATCAGCCAATAGGATTGAAGCTCAATCCTATTGGCTGATTGCTTCAGCCAATAGGATTTTTTCACCTTTAATTCCGATTGACTGATAGAATTCTATCAGCCAATCGGAATTTAAGGGACGCAATCTTGGATGACATCACTTAAAGGAACCTTCATTTGAGAAGAGCTGAAAAAAGAAGAGGATGCTCCGCGCTGGATGTCTTGAAGATGGAGCCACTCCACGCCGGATGGATGAAGATAGTAGTTGCCATCTGGATTAAGACTTCTGCCCGTCTGGAGGACCACTTCTTGCCACTTGGATGAAGACTTCTCCCGGCTTTGTTGAGGATGGATGTCAGGTCTTCAAAAACTGTAAGTGGATCTTCGGGGGTTAGTGTTAGGTTTGTTTAAGGGTTTATTGGGGGGGGGTTATTTTTAGCTTAGGGTTTGGGCTGAAAAAGAGCTAAATGCCCTTTTAAGGGCAATGCCCATACAAATGCCCTTTTCCGGGCAATGGGGAGCTTAGGTTTTTATAGTTAGGATTTTATTTGGGGGGTTTGGTTGTGTGGGTGGTGGGTTTTACTGTTGGGGGTTGTTTGTATTTTTTTTACAGGTAAAATTGCTGATTTCTTAGGGGCAATGCCCAGCAAAAGGCCCTTTTAATGGCTATTGGCAGTTTAGTTTAGGCTAGGGTTTTTTTTATTTTTTTTAGGGGGGGGCTTTTTTATTTTGTTAGGGCTCTTAGATTAGGTTTAATTAGTTTAAATATTTGATCATTTCTTTTTTATTTTGTGTAATTTAGTGTTTGAATTTTTGTAATTTAGTTAATTGTATTTAATAAATGTAATTTATTTAATTGTAGTCTAAGGTTAGGTGTTAGTGTAACTCAGGTTAGGTTTTATTTTACAGGTAAATTTGTATTTATTTTAACTAGGTAGCTAGTAAATAGTTAATAACTATTTACTAACTAGTCTACCTAGTTAAAATAAATACAAACTTAAAAATAAAAAATAAATAATAAAACCTAAATTAGATACAATGTAACTATTAGTTATATTGTAGCTAGCTTAGGGTTTATTTTACAGGTAAGTATTTAGTTTTAAAAAGGAATTATTTAGTTATTAATAGTAGGTTTTATTTAGATGTATTTTAATTACATTAAAGTTAGTGGGGGTTAGGTTTAGGGGTTAATAACTTTAGTATAGTGGCAACGACGTTGGGGGCGGAAGATTAGGGGTTAGGTGGAGGCGATGTTAGGGGCGGCAGATTAGGGGTTAATAAGTGTAATGTAGGTTGCGGCTATTTCGGGGGTGGCAGATTAGGGGTGTTTAGACTTGGGGTTTATGTTAGGGTGTTAGGTGTAAAAATAAATTTAGTTTCCCCATAGAAATCAATGGGGCTGCGTTACAGAGCTTTACGCTCTTTTATTGCAGGTGTGAGGTTTGTTTTTTAGCCGGCTCTCCCCATTGATGTCTATGGGGAAATCGTGCACAAGCACGTAAAACCAGCTCACTGCAGCTCACCGCAACGTTGGTATTGGAGTGCGGTATGTAGCTCAATTTTGCTTTACGCTGCAATATTGCCTGCTAACGCCAGGTTTTTGCAACCCTGTAATAGCAGCACTATAGGGAGGTGAGCGGTAACAATAACTTGCAAGTTAGTACCGAGCCACTCATAACGCAAAACTCGTAATCTAGCCGATAGTATTTTGGACTATTATTCTGACCTGTGCTAAAAGTGACTTATTTCTCTGCATTATGTAAAAGACTGTGTCTGACATTCTATTTCCTCTTTTGCAAAGATTTCTCCTTCATGACATTCTCTCTATTTTATAATGCCTTATCCAGTTTGCAGGTGCAAACCTCAAATTTGTGGGTTCCACTTGCGATTTTGATTTTTCAATTTGAATAAACATGTTTATTTAAGTCATTTAAGACAAATATATTTACAAAAGGTGTTGTATGACTATTGTACAATGTATGGTGTAATGTCAGTTTATGTTTAAAGGTATAGGAAAGTCAAAATTAAACTTGCATGATTAAGATAAAGCATGTTACTTTAAGACACTTTTAAAATCACTTCTATTTTCAAATGTGCTTTGTTTTCTTGGTATCCCTTGCTGAAAAATAATATGCACATATCCTACACTAGTGAGGGCTAGCTGCTGATTGGTGCCTGCACACATTTGTCTCTTGTGATTTGCTAACTAGATGTGTTAAGCTATCTGCCAGTAGTGCAATGTTGTTCCTTTAGCAAAGGATGACAAGGGAATGAAGCAAATTTGAGAAGTAAATTGGAAAGTTGTTTAAAATTGTATGTTCTACTTAGAGACAAAACTAAAAAAAATGGAGCTGAGACTAGAAGACTCTGAGAATCGGTCTCGGAGAAATAATAACAGGATAGTTGGTATACCCGAAGGGAAGAAGTTTGAGAATCTATCTCTATTCATAACAGAAACTCTCGGTCAAATCCTTGAAATATCAAACACATCTGTAATAATTGAAAGGGCTCATAGAATTGGTCCACCCCCAGCTGATAATAAACCCAATAACAGACCAAGGCCAGTCATAGTACGCTTCCTAAACTACTTAGACAAAGTAAATATGATGCAACAGTACAGAAAAAAACAAACTATCAGCGTAGACGGAGCCAAAATCCTAATGTTTCAGGATTTTTCGGCCGAAACCTCCTTAAAAAGGAGAGAAATGGCACCCATATGCACAAAACTAATTCACAAGGGATACAGGGCAATTTTAACTTACCCATCTAAACTTAAAGTCATTACAACTGATAACACACATTTATTTGACAATGTTAAAGATGCGGAGTGCTTCCTAAATGAAATAGAATCCGCAGGACAAGTTCCCCCCCTGCAGGAGACTAATAGGTAATAACAGTAAATAAAAATTATGTTTGTTTGATTAGCTTAACAAAGGCACACTATGGTATTAATAACAACACTGCAATTTAGGATAGGAGGTCCCTCTCAGGACAGGGGCAAAAAAAGGGGGGGATTCCAGGTCCCTATTTTTTTAAATCCCTTTTTTTTTTTTTTTTTTTTCTCCTCCTCATCTCCTCCCCCTCCCCCCTCCCTCCTCTTTCTTTCTCTCATGGTTTTATCTTACTTTTCATAAATTAAAATTCTAAATGACAAAATTTCCAGAGAAGTTTAAGGTAATATCATGGAACATCGGGGGAATTACAACACCCATAAAAAGGAAAGCCATTGTTTCTCACATGCGCAAGCTGCAAGCAGATATAATCTTCTTGCAAGAAGCACATCTGAACATGGAAGAAACAATGAAACTGAAGGGTTCTTGGATAAAAGAGGTGGTTGCCTCACCTAGTATCAGAAGGAAGAGGGGCGTAGCAATCTTGCTAGGCAAAAAATTAGACTCTGAGATACTCCAGGTAAGAGGGGATCCAGAGGGGAGATTTGTAATGCTGAAAATCCGAATTGCCAAACAAATTTACACATTATTTAACTTATACGCACCCAATGAATTAGACTATGACTTTTGGAATTTAATACAATCTACGATCTAACTCCACTCAGAGGGTTATCTGATCCTGGGAGGGGACTTCAACATGGCTCCACAATCTCCACTGGACAGACTGAGACATAACAGAAGCCAAGTAAAAGGTAAAAAAGATAAATTAGAAGCAAAAATATTTAAGAACATTTGTCAGAACCTATCAGTTAAAGATATTTGGTGGTCACAGAACCCTGACGTGACTGATTATACTTGTCTATCCAAGGCGCACAAAACGCTCTCTAGAATAGACTTATTCTTAGTTGATGAGAGACTATGTTCAAGAGATATTAATGCAGGAATTACCCCCATAGTTATATCAGACCACTTTCCCATTTTTTTAGAGATACAATTAAATAGCACAAGGAAAGCTCCACTGAGATTTAGGTTTCCATATCATTTGGCGAATGATTTAAAATTAAAAAAACATTTAAATGACAAATTTAAAGAGTATGTTCAATTTAATTCCGAATATATTGACAGACCGGAAATCTTTTGGGGGGCAGCTAAGGCAGTTATTAGAGGGGAAATAACAGCTTAATTATCTAAAATTTTAAAGAATAGAGAGAAAGAAGCCACTAACTTTGTGGTAAACTCATATAATCATTATCTCTTGCAAAAGTCATCTTTTAACTGGGTCAAGTATATCAAAGCCAAAAACGAACGAGACGCCTTAGCATTGCTCCTGGAAACCCAAAAAGATCTCAGATTTCAGGCAAAAATGTATTGTTATGGTAATAAATCTGGCAAATTATTAGCCAATCTAGTGAAGGGAGAAAAAAAATCCTCACAGATAGACAGACTACAACAGGAAGGGCTGACACTCACAAAATCAGATGATATTTTAGAGAGCTTTACAAAATATTACAAAGACATCTATTCCTCAAGAACCACAGATACAAATCAATCTCTGGAATTTTGGAGCAAAATAAATTGCCCCACAGTCCCAAAGGAATTAATTAATAATCTGAATAAGCCAATATCGGAGGAAGAAGTTAGTAAAATGATATCTATGTCATCTTGTAACAAAGTTGCTGGCCCAGATGGGCTGCCTAATGAGGCCTATAAGATCTTAGCTCCAGAAGTGGTGCCATATCTGTGCAACTTATATAATGACTATTATATTAACGGCAAAACTATTCCTCCAAGTTTCTCAGCTTCATTTACAACATTACTTCTGAAAGGGGGCAAAGACCCACACCAAAGAGAGTCTTATCGTCCTATAGCTCTTCTGAACTCAGAATATAAAATTTTGGCTTCAATTTTAGCTGGAAGACTGCAAAGTGTTCTTGTACATATCATACATAAAGATCAAGCAGGTTTTCTTAAGCACCGGAATTCTGCCTCTAAAATTAGAGAAGTACTGTCGGTAACAGAATATTTTTCACAGAAGATAGACAACGAGGAGGAGATAGGGTGAGCCCCAGATCTTGCCATAGTGGCAATTGATGCTGAAAAGGCCTTCAACTCAGTGTATTTTAGCCACATTTTCACATCCTTAGATAAATTTGGATTTACAGATAAGTTTCCAAGCTTTATAGAAAATCTTTACAAAGCACCCCATACAAAACTGATAGTTAATAACCTTACATCAACGGACATTGAAATTCAGAGGGGAACGCGGCAGGGTTGCCCCCTGTCTCCTCTTCTATTTGACTTAGCTATAGAATCCTTAGCAATTAAGGTTAGACAGTATCTTCAAGGCATCACTATATCCAAGCATGAAATAAAAATCGCGCTATACGCGGATGATATTCTTCTTTATATTGTGAACACAAAGAAAAATATACCTAAACTTATGCATACTATAGAGAGTTTTGGATCCTTCTCCGGGTATAAAATAAACACAACCAAGTTGGAGATTTTTTGGCTTAGGAAAAAGACTAACTCACTGAGCAACTGTCCGTTTAAGGAAGTCACAAATTCATTTAAATATCTAGGCATTAATATCCCAGTCAAACCATCAGACTTGTATAGACTCAACATAACACCTATTTTATCATTAATATGAGAGAAATTGAAAACTTGGTTAAATTTACCAATTTCACTTTCTGGGAGAATAGCGCTATACAAGATGGTCCTCCTCCCAAAACTTCTATATGTTTTACAGAACACTCCACTATTCATGTTTGAAAAAGACATTCGATTACTTAACTCGGCAGTTAGAAATTTCTTATGGCAAGGGAAGAGATCTAGGGTATCATTACCCAAACTCTCTGTAGGGAAGGAATTTGGAGGGTTAGCATTGCCCGATATAAGATTCTATAATTTAGTATTTCTAGCGCGCACCATGACAGACTGGGCTTGTTCTAAAAATTATGTGACCAATAACTTAGTTGATGAGAACATTTGTTTCCCCTTTCTTCCAATAGGACTGGCCCATTGTGATCCAAAAGCATTACCCTCTGAAATAAAGAAGCTCAGAACTATTCTGAATCCCATTAAAGCATGGTGGAAGATTGGGACCCTCTTAAAAGTTAAATGTAAAGCTTCACAATACTTGCCAATAAGGGGAAATCCCGAGTTTTGCCCGGGCCTGAATTCGGCAATTTTTGATAACTGGTTTGCTAAAGGCCTGAAGACAGTACAGCAACTAACAAGAGTAGATTTAAAATGTGTTAAATCATTTGAGGAATTAAAAAGTGAGTTTAAACTAGTAAATAGCCATTTTTTTGCATATCTACAAATAAGGCATTACATTTCAGAATTGGTTAAAACAGCAGGATGGGCCTGGGGCCTGGGAAAGATGGAAAGCTGGTTGTTATTAACAAAGAGTGGTCATACGTCAATCACCTTTTGCTACATATCCTTAAGTAGCAACAAGGGAACTCCAATCTTAGAACAGATGGCTTTAGGGTAGAATAGACTGATTGATCCCATTAGTATCGATTTAAACTTTATCCAAAAATCTATCACTAAAGTATATCACACCACACTCTCAGCAAACTGGAGAGAGGCACATGTCAAAATGCTGCACAGAGCATATTTCACCCCAGAAAAGGGCCAAAAATTGCATAATGTAAATTTTAACAAATGTCCAAAATGTGCCTTACCTGCAGCTGATTTAAAACATATGATATGGAGCTGCCCGAAAATCAGGCAATTCTGGCATAAAATCGAGTACTGGTTTAGCAATATACTGAAAGTCTCCCCTCTGGATCTCTCACTCTTGCAAGTTGTATTTTGCATTAAACAACATGTAGAGCAACACCCTCAGGAAAAATTAGTAATTCTCTCAACACTAGCAGTCAGATATTTAATTACTAAATGTTGGAAAAAACACAGGGCTCCTGCACTTCAAAGTCAAAAACTGCCTTAAAAAACAATGCATGCTAGAGCAAAGAGACACTGATATAAACAGTGAGGAAGATATAAGAACATTTTTTAAGAAATGGTCAGTTTTCATCAAAAGTTTTTCAGAAAATGAGATAGAACACATGATTTTTCCATTTAGAAATTCCGAACTAGTACAGTTAGATCTTTGGTAGGTGAGGGGAGTTGGAGGAGAGGGAGGAGTTCCTTTTTTTTTTTTTTTTTCCTTCCCTTTTTTTTTTTTTCTCTTTTTTTTTCTTCTCTTCCCCCCCCCCCCCCCCCTTGTTGGTTAAGAGAGTTAAGACCTTCCAATAGGAAATAGGAAGGGATGGCTATATAAAAAGGAAAATTAGTAAATTGATATATGGTTTACCAATGAGATGCCTAAAGAAATGCTAACAAATACAGTTTTCATTCCGTTATTTTTCTTTTTCTTTCTCGAGTAATTTATTGCTTAACTGATAAATAAAATATATAAAATCAAGAGGATTCAGGCAACAGGTTATGAGGATATTTGGGTAATTGAGAACAACCAAAGATTGTATATTGTATTGAATTAAGTTACAATATTTATGTCTCAACTATTACTTAGTATGTATAAGAGAAACCTATCCCTATTTGCATATATTTAAAGGGACAGTCTACACCAGAATTTTTATTGTTTTAAAAGATAGATAATCCCTTTATTACCCATTTCCCAGTTTTGCATAACTAACACAGTTATAATAATATACTTTTAACCTCTGTGATTATCTTGTATCTAAGCCTCTGCAAACTGCCCCTTTTTTCAGTTCTTTTGACAGACTTGCAGTCTAGCCAATCAGTGCCTGCTCACAGATTACTGCTCGTGCACGAGCACAGTGTTATCTATATGAAATACGTGAACTAACACCCTCTAGTGGTGAAAAACTGTTAAAATGCAATCTGAAAGAGGTGGGCTTCAAGGTCTAAGAAATTAGCATATGAACCTCCTAGGTTAAGCTTTCAACTAAGAATACCAAGAGAACAAAGCAAAATTGGTGATAAAAGTAAATTGGAAAATTGTTTAAAATGACATGCTCTATCTGAATCATGAAAGTTTATTTTGGCCTAGACTGTCCCTTTAAGCAGTAGCTCAGCAGAGTGCACATTGGCTTACCCTAAAAAAAAAAAAAAAAAAAATTTCTTATGTGCACTGCCTGTATATGAAAGGTTACCTACTGTTGTCCTATTTATTTATTTATTTATTTATTTATTTATTTTCTCTTATTTTTTTTTCCTTGTTCTTTGTATACTTAATGATTGTGACATTGAACAATTTCTGAATTTTTATTTTCTTTGTATTCGACTACATGTTGTATTCCTGAATCCTCTTTAATAAAAAGATATATATATATATATATATATATATATAAAAAAAATTGTATGTTCTATACAAATCATGAAATCGTTTTTGGGGGTTTCCTGTCCCTTTAACAAAAACTTGAATATTATAATAATAAAATATTACAAGATTATATAACCTTAAAGCTGCCTATAACCTGTGACACAAATTTACAAAACAATGTTACATGCATAGCTCTGGATCAAGCACCAAATATTAAGATAACATTTATTTAGTTTGAAAATGTTAAATATCCCAAGCTGTCATGTTGCAAAGTCTTTAACACATTCACTCATTAAGTATTGATGTTGTTTTGTGCCTTCACTTTGTGATTGACCTTTTGCAAAAAAGAGAAGAAAAGTTAAAAAAGGTTAAAGAACTGAAAGAACTATAATCACTTCTTTGTATAAACAAATGTATTATGTCTAGATCATTTTATTTTGTGCTTTTAGAAATGTTATTGCCTCTCAAAATGTCATGTTAGCAGCGCCATGTGTTCTGAATTTGAAAGAGGAATCCATCTTCATATGCTCAGTGCTATAAGCAAGAAGAAATGAAAAGAATGGGTTAAGAAATAATATGGTTAATCACAATCTTCAGTTTGTTTTCCCAATATAGCGATTTCTCAACTTAAGCCATTATGTTTTCTTCCAATTGTTCTGCCCTTAAAACCCCTGAAGATCAAAATCATTACTTCACATATACAACACAAAATAGTTCTCTGCACTGGTAATTAAGCAATTTAATAATAATAAAAAATGGCATGTGCATAATTAACTACAAACAAACGGCTAGATTACGAGTTGTGCGATAGGCTTAAAAAGCAGCGTTGGCCGGTCCTAACGATGCTTTTTAACGCCCGCTGGTATTAAGAGTCTTGCAGGCACAGGTGTATGGGACTTGCATAGCGCCGGTATTACGAGTCTGACAAAAAGTGAGCGGTACACCGTCTCCTGTCAAAATTGGTACCGCATTTTAAAGTCAGTAGTTAAGAGTTTTACACTACGCCGTAGCATAAAACTCTTAACTAAAGTGCTAAAAAGTACACTAACACCAATAAACTACCTATTAACCCCTAAACCCGAGCCCCCCCCCCCCACATCGCAAACACTAAAATAAAATTTTTAACCCCTAATCTGCTGAACCGGACATCGCCACCACTATAATAAATATATTAACCCCTAAACCGCCGCTCTCCCGCCTCGCAAATATTAGTTAAATATTATCAACCCCTAATCTGCCGTCCCTAACATCGACGCCACCTACCTACATTTATTAACCCCTAATCTGCCACCCCCAATGTCGCTGCCACTATATTAAAGTTATTAACCCCTAAACCTAAGTCTAACCCTAACACCCCATAACTTAAATATAATTAAAATAAATATAAATAAAAATTACTATAATTAACTAAATTATTCATATTTAAAACTAAATACTTACCTATAAAATAGCCCCTAAGCCAACTACAATATAACTAATAGTTACATTGTATCTAGCTTAGGGTTTATTTTTATTTTACAGGCAAGTTTGTATTTATTTAACTAGGTACAATAGTAATTAAATAGTTATTAACTATTTAATAACTACCTAGTTAAAATAAATACAAAAGTACCTGTACAATAAAACCTAAACTAAGTTACAATTACACCTAACACTACACTACAATTAAAATATTTCTCTAAATTAAATACAATTAAATTATCTAAAGTACAAAAAAACCCCACTAAATTACAGAAAATAATAAACAAATTACAAGATTTTTTAAACTAATTACACCTAATCTAATCCCCCTAACAAAATAAAAAAGCCCCCCAATTAATTAATTATAATTTCATTGTATTTAATTTAGGGAAATAATTTAATTGTAGTGTAATTAGGTGTAATTGTAACTTAGGTTAGGTTTTATTTTACAGGTACTTTTGTATTTATTTTAGCTAGGTGGTTATTAAATAATTAATAACTATTTAATAACTATTGTACCTAGTTAAAATAAATACAAACTTGCCTGTAAAATAAAAATAAACCCTAAGATAGCTACAATGTAACTATTAGTTATATTGTAGCTATCTTAGGGTTTATTTTACAGGTAAGTGCAGTATTTAATTTTAAATAGGAATAATTTAGTTAAATATAGTAATTTTATTTAAATTTCTTTTAATTATATTTAAGATAGGGGGTGTTAGGTTTAGGGATAGACTTAGGTTTAGGGGTTAATAATTAATATAGTGGCGGCGAAGTTGGGGACGGCAGATTAGGGGTTAATAAATGTAGGTAGGTGGCGGCGATGTTATGGCCGGCAGATTAGGGGTTAATAATATTTAACTAATGTTTGCAAGGCGGGAGTGCGGCGGTTTAGGGGTTAATAGCCTCTAACGCAAAACTCGTAATCTAGGTGAAAATGTTATTTTTTAGAGTTTTAGTGATGACATCACAGGCTGAAGGTCCTGTATGTTTATTGATCCATTTAACGGTTCTTAGTAATGCTGACAGGTGATGTGTGCAGTTAACTCCTTGTGCTCCAAAACCATAGAGATATGTTTGTGCGTCTGTGTCTGAACAGGGGCATTATATCAGTCTAGTGGGCATGTGCGTTTGTTGGGTTATTCATTTCACTTAAATGTATTAATGTAAAAATGCTTCTTTTGTAACTTTAATTAATCAAGCAGAAAGATTTTTAGCTGTTTGTTGGTGTTTTTATACAATATGGTGGTGGACAACGTGTTTTACTCATGTACAAAAACAATGTTACAAAGGTCACATCTGCAACTGTTAATTTACAGATAAGTGTCAAACAACAATAGATTGTGATCAACTCCAATGTCAGGAAAAGGGAGCAAAAGATAAGGTTCACACTGATATTCCCAGGACACTTGATATTTAGCTTTGTGGTAATCTGTTTGCACCTCTAATGTTATGGTCCACCACTGCAGATCTGTTTGCTTTTTTACATCCCATTCAAATTTGTGAGCGAATTTCTGATAACAATGAAGAGTTACTGGGGGATATTTATCAAAGGTCTGGTGGACCTGATCCGACAGTGCGGATCAGGTCCACCAGAACTCGCTGAATGCAGAGAACAATACACTCTCCATATTCAGCAATGCACCAGCAGCATGGAGGTGTCAATCAACCCAATTGTACTCGATCAGATTGAATTGTGGTGATCTCTGTCCACCTCCTCAGAGCAGGTGGACAGGTTATGGAGCAGCGGTCTTTAGAACGCTGCTCCATAACTTGTGTTTCTGGCGAGCCTGCAGGCTCACCAGAAACACGGGGCGTCAAGCTCCATATGGAGCCTGATAGATATGCCCCACTGAGTAATTTCTATTTCAACTACATTTTCATTTGTCTATAGCTTTCCCATGCAGAAACTGCTGGAAACATTTAAATATCACAAACAATTCTAGACTTGATGTGTTCAGCCATTATCATTCGGCTGAATACAGAAAATGGACACAAAAATAATTTAGGATAAACTTTAAAGGGACATAGAGCTCAGTAATTAATTCTATACTGTTTTTTTTTTAATTTAAACTTGAAAGTGATGTATTTATTCCTTCTACATTTTGCACAGTGATTTATTGATCTGTTCAATAACTTATGTATATTTGACCCTAAGTGGACACTACAAAGTAAATAATATTGACAACACAAAGGGCTCGATTTATCATTCCAATTCTCCTATATTTTCTCCTAAAAGTTATCATGAGAAATAATGCCCCTATTTATCATACAAAAATGTGCCTAAAATTGTGCAAGTTCGACTGTAAAATTCTCCTACTCTGTTCTCACTCTCCTTGGAGAACATGTTTTCCAAAAAATGGGTTAAATTAGATACTTTTACTCAGATTTTATATAGTTCTTCTCATTAATTCTCCTAGTTACAAATGTATATTCTCCTGTGGGGGACTGAATGTTCTCCTGCAAGTTCCTGCATTAAAGTTCTCCATAACTACTGCGGAGAACAGCATTAGAAATCTATTCTGTACCAGTTGTGGAAGCAATGTTACAAAAAAAAAAAAAAAAAGGACTCTAAAAGGTGCAAAAATGATCTGTAACAAAGCGAAATAATAATAGTTATTGGAGCACGATAATAATTTATATTGGCGTGATAAAAAATATATATAATGGAGCGCCAAAATAATATCTATTGGGGCATAAAAATAAGATATAAAAGAAGAGATAAAATTAAAGCACAAAAACAATGAAAATGTAGATCTATTTTCTTACATGGCAGTTTGTTGAAGAGGGACGTTAACAAAGCTACTAGGAAGGCTGTATAAAGATTTCTATTGGCTTATACATGACTATCACTGAAAATAAGCAACTATTGTCCATGTCAAATAAAGTGCAGATATTCGACTGGAGAAATTTATCATTAGTTCTCCTCAGCTCTCCTATGGAGAAAAAAACTACTTTTTCATGATAAATATGGGCACACAGGTGCGCCTCTCCTTAGGAGAGCTGCAGAGAACTGATAGAAGAACAGAAAGAAGAATTCCCCTAATGATTGATAAATTGAGCCCTAAGAGGTTTGTAAAATGGTGCGTTTCTGGACAGAAAAACAAAATTATATTTGTAACTGCTTAAAAATGTTTTTATTATTTGTGATATAGATCTATAGATAGAAAGATAGATGATATCTAGATAGATAGATAGATAGATAGATAAATAGATAGCCCACTGGTTTATAATCTAGTTCCACTGAATACCATAGGAATTAAAATGTATTAAATACTAACGGCTCCATTTATTAACCGGAGGATGCTGCTTCGGAGGCCCATCGTTTCAGGCTTCCTGAAACAGAAGTTAAGAAGCAGCAGTCATAAGATGGGACAACACAATCGGGATGATTGACAGCCTCTGCTTGCAGGTGATTAGCTGCCAGTGAGCAGGTTGCGGCATTGCACAAGTATTTCAATAGAAATGCTTGTGCAATGATAAATGTCGACAGCGTATGCTGCCAGCATTTTGCTATGTCGAGCAGACATGATTCGCAATAGGGAATCATGTCCGCTCAACATTTAATAAATTTACCCCAATGAGTATTACACGTTGAATGTAAACGCGATTGCTTGAGAGCTTTTGAAATGAATGCTCTTCGGGATAATGTGTCCTCACAGCTCGGGTTAACTGTTACACGAAGCAAAAGTGTCACAAAATACAGCAAAAATAAATACAAAGTACATGTACACTCATAATAACACCAACTAATAAAAAAATATTAAAAATTTATTGCACAAAAACAGTTATAATGGCTCAAAGATATGAGGTGTTAAAAAAAGCCATCCAAAGGGCTTTAACGTAGAGATACATACATATACATGTCTAAATATGTTTATGTACTGTACATGTATATATATATATATATACAGGGAGTGCAGAATTATTAGGCAAATTAGTATTTTGACCACATCATCCTCTTTATGCATGTTGTCTTAGTCCAAGCTGTATAGGCTCGAAAGCCTACTACCAATTAAGCATATTAGGTGATATGCATCTCTGTAATGAGAAGGGGTGTGGTCTAATGACATCAACACCATATATCAGGTGTGCATAATTATTAGGCAACTTATTTTCCTTTGGCAAAATGGGTCAAAAGAAGGACTTGACAGGCTCAGAAAAGTCAAAAATAGTGAGATATCTTGCAGAGGGATGCAGCACTCTTAAAATTGCAAAGCTTCTGAAGCGTGATCATCGAACAATCAAGCGTTTCATTCAAAATAGTCAACAGGGTCGCAAGAAGCGTGTGGAAAAACCAAGGCGCAAAATAACTGCCCATGAACTGAGAAAAGTCAAGCGTTGTAACAACCCGATTAGATATTCTAAAGTTGCAGTTTAAACAAATACAATTCTTCAATAAACTACTTTCAAAAATTATACTTCCAAAATTAGGTGTATGTCTCTTTAAATCTTTACCATTGTTAGTCTGGATAACAATTGTAATGATCATAAGAAGTTTTATATGTTGAGCTAAGGAATGGAATAACATATGCTTAATGTTACCCTTAATATTCCTTTTCTCATTGGAAGGATGGAATGGGTATGGCAGAAACATAAATGTAGTTCAAATAAGCAAGAATACATAATGCAGATTGATATGGGAAAAATAGATAAAGTTATAAGTAACGAGTACTGGCTCACCAACTTGTAGAAATGAAAGAGCAGGAGAAGCGGCAGCAAATAGTGTCAAGCGGGAAGGAGGTGAAGCTGTTCTCAGTGAGAATATAGCTGGAAAGTCCGGTGAGAGCAGGCTGAACGAACTCGGCGTCAGCGTGGAGTCAGAGTGAATTGTTGGAGCGGCCGCCCGTGATGTCAGAGGAAGTTCCGTTGCAATACGGTGCTGGAAGAATGACAGGTGAAGTGGAGCAGCGATGCAGCTGCAAGGTGTAGGCTCTGAATCAGAGACAGAGGTAACTCTCACAGAGGCAGGGCAAAAGTAGGCAGGCTGTAGCAATCCACAATTAGTGAGCACAGGTAGAATACAGGCTGAGTATTGACAGGAGTCAACCAGCTAATACCAAGCAATGAAGCTATTAGGCTTCATTGCTTATAAAGGAGATTGAAACGAAAATGAGGCTAGATGCAGAATTAGTTTCTTAAAGGGACAGACTGTTACAGAGGGCCCCCCAAAAATGAACCACTCCGAGGTTCAGGGACGCGGATGATCCGGATGTCGCCTATGGAAAAGGGAGACCAGACGGGGTGCCGACAAATTGGCTGAAGGCTCCCACGCATCATCCTCTGATGAATAACCTTTCCAATGTATTAAATATTGTAATCTCCCCGATACCAGCCGTGAGTCAAGAATACTCTGAACTTCAAATTCAGTATCTGGGGCAAGTGGTGGCTGCTGAGAAGTATGTGTCATAGAATCCCTCAAAGCAGTATAGGGTTTCAATAAACTGACATGAAAAGTCGGGTGTATTTTGTATTGAGGGGGTAAATCTAGAGTGACGGCATTCCTATTAACCACTTTTAAGATGGGAAATGGTCCAATATAAAATGTATTCAACTTTCTAGAAGGGGTTGTCAATCTTAAATGTTTCGTTTATAGCCACACCAAGTCACCAGGTGCGTAAGTGGGTGACGGCCGTCTTCGTAAATTGTAGTAGTTCTGTTGTCTAGTCTGAGCTGATTTAATGTTATCATTAAGAATGGAGAACGTTTCAGCAATGGTGTTGGTTGTGTCAGTTACGACCGGACAGACACTGTCTATTTGAGTGTTGATATGGAAAGTAGGGTGCAAACCATAGTTTGCAAAGAAAGGCATAGTTTTAATAGACGTGTGATAAGAGTTATTGTGAGCAAACTCCGCCAATGGGAGAAGGGAGGACCAGTCATCCTGATGCTGTGTGACATAACACCTGAGGTATTCTTCTAACCATTGATTGGTTCTTTCACATTGCCCATTAGACTGTGGGTGGTATGCAGTACTCAACCTTCTATCAATTTGTAATGCAGTACATAATTCCTTCCAAAGTCGAGACGTAAATTGCGTCCCCCTGTCCGTAGTTATAGATAGGGGTAAGCCATGCAATTTTACTACGTGTTGGATCAGTAGTTTAGCAGTCTCCAAAGATGTCGGCAATTTATGGTAAGGAATAAAATGCGACATCTTGGTGAATAAGTCTACTACCACCATAATCGTTTTGTTGTTATCAGAAATTGGTAATTCTACGATAAAATCTGTGGCTATGTGAGTCCAAGGATTTTTTTTGGAGCTGGTAGTGAGAGTAAGTAGCCTATTGGTTTTTGTTTCTCTATTTTTGAGGTAGTGCAAGTTTCACAACTCTGTATGTAAATTCTTATGTCCTTTTGCATCTTTGGCCACCAGTAAGATCTTTTAGCTAACTCGATGGTTTTATGAATTCCTGGGTGACCAGAGAGTTTGTTATCATGTAAACTCTCTAGTAAGGAATTTCTCTGTGAAGGGGGTACATATAGTCTGTTTGAATGATAGTAAAGACCATCGCTACGTTTTTCTAACTTATCCTTAGGAAATGTATTATCTTTGAGTTGTTCCTTTTGGAGGGTTTTGTTATGTTCATAAAGAATACCTAAGGTATTCTGTATACAATTTTCAGGAATTACAGTGCCATGATGTCTGGAATTGGTAGGTTTCTCGGGTAATCTTGATAATATATCAGCCTTTGAATTTTTGGATGCAGGTCGGTACGAGATAATATAGGAGAATCTAGAGAAAAAGAGACTCCATCGGACTTGCCTGGAGGTGAGGGTTTTATGAATCTTTAGATATTGTAAATTCCTATGATCAGTATAAATCTGAATAGGAATTGTTGTTCCCTCTAGGAGATGCCTCTAGTGCTCCAAGGCAGCCTTCATAGCTAGAAGTTCTTTTTCACCAACGTGATAATTTAATTCAGGGGTAGTTAATACCCGTGAAAAGTAAGCTACTGGATGGATAGATTCTTTTGGTGAAGAACGTTGGGATAGAATAGCTCCTATTGCATATTGGGAAGCATCAACCTCCAACACATACTGAAGATTGGGATCTGGGTATTTTAAAATTGGTGCTGTAGTGAAACTGGTTTTTAAGAGCTGAAAAACTTGTTCAGTTTAAGCAGTCCAGTGAAAAGGATTATCAGCCTTGGTGAGATTTGTTAAAGGTTTAGTTATACCAGCAAAATTCTTTATAAATTTGCGGTAAAAGTTTGAAAAGCCAAGGAACTTTTGGATATCACGTTTATTCTTTGGTCTAGGCCAATCTAAGATGACCTGAATTTTATTAGGTTCCATTGTTATGCCATTTGGGGTTATGTTATATCCTAAAAATGTAATATTTTGTGTATGAAAAATACATTTTTCAAGCTTAGCATAAAGACTGTGTGCTTTTAATCTATGTAAAACTGCACGTACATGTTTGATGTGGTCCTGATAATTAGATGAATATATTAAAATGTCATCTAAATATATTACCATGGATGTGTCTAATAGATCCCTGAATATGTCATTTATAAATCTCTGAAACGTGGCTGGGGCGTTGCATAACCCAAATGGCATGAATGTATATTCGTACAGTCCATACCTTGTACGAAATGCAGTTAGCCACTCATCACCTGGTCTTATTCGGATGAGATTATAGGCCCCTCTTAAATCAAGTTTCATAAAGATCTTTGCCCCCTTAAGCCTCTCAATAAGTTCAGGGATCAGAGGTAATGGGTATCTGTCTTTAATTGTTCGATTATTTAATTGTCTATAGTCAACAATTGGCCGTAATGTTTGATCTTTGTTTCGGACAAAAAATATACCTGCTCCTGCTGGAGAGGTTGAAGGTCTTATGAAACCTTTTCGCAAGTTTTCATTTATATAGTTTTTCAAAGTTTGTAATTCTGGTTCTGAGAGAGGAAATATATGTCCATATGGTATATCAGAACCCGGGATAAGATCTATTGGGCAGTCATATGGACGATGGGGAGGCAGATTTTCTACCTCTGTTTTACTGAAAACTTGTTTAAGATCCTGATACTCAATAGGAAGTTTTGATTCTGTTAAGGCTAGTAGTGGTAATTGTGGATTACATGTTGTCCTACAATATTCTGAACTAAACTCAAATGTACTAGTTGTCCAGTTAATTGTAGGTTGATGTGTTTGTAGCCATTGTAACCCTAAGACTATGTGAAAAATCGGAGACTGTAAGACATCAAATTTAATGTACTCCCTATGTGATGTATGGGTGGTCACCAGAATCGGTACTGTATGATGTGTTATTGGTCCTGTTTCCAACTGTTTTTCATCAATAAGACGAACCATTACAGGTTTGTTTTTTGCAATAAGGAGTCTATGACTGCTTTAGAGTGGAGGAGATGATGATCCCACTGCAATGAGATAGGGAGTAAACAGTTAGTTACTTCTGTATTAGGAGAGGGGGTTACTGAACTGAGTATCTTTGGCTTACCCTTTTTCTGCTTCTTGAGGGTTGGGCAAGCTGTGACCTCATGATCTTTTGAACCACAGTAAAGACATAGATGGTTTGTCCTTCGTCTCAGTTTTTCTTCTGGGGACAGGGGTCCTCTGATTACTCCGATGTCCATAGGCTCGTCAGCAGATCGATGTGTGTGTAATGTAACTCTAGATTCAGTTAGTTTAGTATGTGTGTCATAGTTTGATTTTTCTAACTTTCTTTCCCTAAGCCTGTGATCAATTTTAATTGAAAGCTGCATTAATTGTTCTAGATCTTCTGGCAGATCAATTCTGGCGAACTCATCTTTGATTGACTCTGAGAGTCCAATCCTAAATTGATTTCTTAGGGAAATCTGATTCCAGCCAGAATCTTGCTGCCAAATTTTGAATTCCGAAATATAATCCTCTACAGCCCTTTTATGCTGTCTAAGAGACCTTAATTTGTTATCAGCTGTTAGCTGTTTGTGTGGATCTTCATACAAGGAGGAAAGAGCTTTAAAAAAATCATCAATGGAATTAAGTAAGGGGTCATTGCGTTCAAAAAGGGTATCTGCCCATGCCCTAGGCTCTCCTCTGAGGTAGGAGATGACAGTTAATACCTTTATTTTATCAGTTGTGAAAGTTTTTGGTTTCAAAGTGATAAACAGTATGCATGAGTTTAGGAACTGCCTAAACTGTTTGCGATCACCAGAAAATTTTTCTGGGGGGCTTACAGGTGGCTCATTAATTGGCTCTATGTGAGAGTGTGTGGGTTTTATACTATCTTGTATAATTTTCCTAAGTGTTTGGTTTTCCACCTGCAACTCTCTAAGACCAACGTTTAATTGATCTAACTTTTGATCTAATGTTGCAACATAGTTGGAGAGTTCCATGGGATCCATCTTTATGCTGCTTTTTTTCAGGCTTGGTATTTCTGTAACAACCCGATTAGATATTCTAAAGTTGCAGTTTAAACAAATACAATTCTTCAATAAACTACTTTCAAAAATTATACTTCCAAAATTAGGTGTATGTCTCTTTAAATCTTTACCATTGTTAGTCTGGATAACAATTGTAATGATCATAAGAAGTTTTATATGTTGAGCTAAGGAATGGAATAACATATGCTTAATGTTACCCTTAATATTCCTTTTCTCATTGGAAGGATGGAATGGGTATGGCAGAAACATAAATGTAGTTCAAATAAGCAAGAATACGTAATGCAGATTGATATGGCAAAAATAGATAAAGTTATAAGTAACGAGTACTGGCTCACCAACTTGTAGAAATGAAAGAGCAGGAGAAGCGGCAGCAAATAGTGTCAAGCGGGAAGGAGGTGAAGCTGTTCTCAGTGAGAATATAGCTGGAAAGTCCGGTGAGAGCAGGCTGAACAAACTCGGCGTCAGCGTGGAGTCAGAGTGAATTGTTGGAGCGGCCGCCCGTGACGTCAGAGGAAGTTCCGTTGCAATACGGTGCTGGAAGAATGACAGGTGAAGTGGAGCAGCGATGCAGCTGCAAGGTGTAGGCTCTGAATCAGAGACAGAGGTAACTCTCACAGAGGCAGGGCAAAAGTAGGCAGGCTGTAGCAATCCACAATTAGTGAGCACAGGTAGAATACAGGCTGAGTATTGACAGGAGTCAACCAGCTAATACCAAGCAATGAAGCTATTAGGCTTCATTGCTTATAAAGGAGATTGAAACGAAAATGAGGCTAGATGCAGAATTAGTTTCTTAAAGGGACAGACTGTTACAAGCGTGCAGCTGCCAAGATGCCACTTGCCACCAGTTTGGCCATATTTCAGAGCTACAACATCACTGGAGTGCCCAAAAGCACAAGGTGTGCAATACTCAGAGACATGGCCAAGGTAAGAAAGGCTGAAATACGACCACCACTGAACAAGACACACAAGCTGAAACGTCAAGACTGGGCCAAGAAATATCTCAAGACTGATTTTTCTAAGGTTTTATGGACTGATGAAATGAGAGTGAGTCTTCATGGGCCAGATGGATGGGCCCGTGGCTGGATTGGTAAAGGGCAGAGAGCTCCAGTCCGACTCAGACGCCAGCAAGGTGGAGGTGGAGTACTGGTTTGGGCTGGTATCATCAAAGATGAGCTTGTGGGGCCTTTTCGGGTTGAGGATGGAGTCAAGCTCAACTCCCAGTCCTACTGCCAGTTTCTGGAAGACACCTTCTTCAAGCAGTGGTACAGGAAGAAGTCTGCATCCTTCAAGAAAAACATGATTTTCATGCTTGTGTGTCTTGCTCAGTGGTGGTCATCTTTCAGCCTTTCTTACCTTGGCCATGTCTCTGAGTATTGCACACCTTGTGCTTTTGGGCACTCCAGTGATGTTGCAGCTCTGAAATATGGCCAAACTGGTGGCAAGTGGCATCTTGGCAGCTGCACGCTTGACTTTTCTCAGTTCATGGGCAGTTATTTTGCGCCTTGGTTTTTCCACACGCTTCTTGCGACCCTGTTGACTATTTTGAATGAAACGCTTGATTGTTCGATGATCACGCTTCAGAAGCTTTGCAATTTTAAGAGTGCTGCATCCCTCTGCAAGATATCTCACTATTTTTGACTTTTCTGAGCCTGTCAAGTCCTTCTTTTGACCCATTTTGCCAAAGGAAAGGAAGTTGCCTAATAATTATGCACACCTGATATATGGTGTTGATGTCATTAGACCACACCCCTTCTCATTACAGAGATGCACATCACCTAATATGCTTAATTGGTAGTAGGCTTTCGAGCCTATACAGCTTGGACTAAGACAACATGCATAAAGAGGATGATGTGGTCAAAATACTCATTTGCCTAATAATTCTGCACTCCCTGTATATTAAGACATTTAGGAGTTTGGCTTCTAAATGTGTGAAGCCTTTTGGCTCAGTGATAGTAGCCATTGTTCAACATTACTCTTCGGAGGAATAGTTTCTAAGATACATATACTTAAGACCATATGGGTTTTGATTATGGTGGATCCTAAAATGTTCAGATACGCTATGATTTTTAAAACCTCGTAAATTTCTCAACATGCTCATAGAATCTTCTTTTCATATTTATTTTTGTTCTACCTACATAGATTTGTTTTACAATTACAGAATTATAAATACACAACAAAAGTAAAAGCATATGTGCCTCTTCCTTTAATTTTGAAGAATTCTGAGCTATTTCAGTTGGGGACACTCTCTCCTTCAAAATGATTTATAAGTCCCTGGTCTCATAGAAAACCAGTTACTCAAATCCGTATTTGGATTATTAATGACTACTGGTAATTTTAATGGAGCTAGAATATTCTTTAAATTAATGTTTTTCCTTAATGTCATTGTTATTTTATCCTTATTTCCATGTTTCAAGACAGGGTCCGGTTTTAATATCCCCCAGTATTTATTTAAAATCTGTATTTTTACAGAACAAAACTGATATCACATTGTTGTTTCTCACACATTTGTTTGTTTGTTTTGGATGAATTATTATATCCCTAGATATATCTAGATTTTTAATCTTTGATGACTTGACCAATGCTTTATCATATCCTTTAGTTAATAATTTTTCTTCTATGACATCTGCCTCTTTTTGGAAATCTTCTAATTTGGAACAATTCCTTTGAATTCTTCAGAATTTCCCAAAAGGAAATATTAATCTTCCAACTTGGAAGATGCCCACTTTTTGCATTAAGAAAACCGTTCCTATTGGTAGGTTTTCTATAGTTCATTGCTATAATCTTTTTTTGTGGAATGGTAAACAGATAATAGCAAATCTAAAAATTCAATGTAATCACTGGTATTTTTTTTCTGTAAATTTAAAATTGCTATTATTTTGATTCATATGTTGAACAAAACTTTTTGCATCATCAGTGGTCCCTCTCAATATGACTATAATATCCTCAATATACCTGTAATATTTAACCAATTTTGACTTATATGGATTGTTGTTCCAAACATAATTATCTTTAAAGTAAGTCATAGAAATGTTGGCATAAGATGGAGCCATAGTTGTCCCCATGGCTGTCCTCTGTAATTGCCTAAAAAAATATTTTCAAATGCAAAATAGTTATGTTCTACTATGAACTGTATACCTACAGTCAGGAAGTTGACATGGATATCCCAATGTCCACATTGTGACCTAAATGCTTGAATACCAGCATGTTAAAGCATATTTAAGCATTATTCATATTTAATTAAAGGGACAGTCTAGTCCAAAAAAAATGTTCATGATTCAGATAGGGCATGCAATTTTAAAAAAAATTCTGATTTACTTTTATTACCAATTTTTTTTGTTCTCTTGGTATTCTTAGTTGAAAGCTTAACCTAGGAGATTCATATGCTAATTTCTTAGACCTTGAAGGCCACCTCTTAAGAATGCATTTCAACAGGGTTTTCACCACTAGAGGGTGTTAGTTCATGTTTTTCATATAGATAACACTGTGATCATGCACCTGAAGTTACCTGGGAGCCATCACTGATTGGCTAAACTGCAAGTCTGTCAAAAGAAATGAAATAAAGGGGCAGTTTGCAGAGGCTTAGATACAAGATAATCACAGAGGTAAAAAATATATAAATATAACTGTGTTGGTTATGCAAAACTGGGGAATGGGTAAAAAAGGGATTATCTATCTTTTAAAACAATAACAATTCTGGTGTAGACTGTCCCTTTAAGTGTTATACTGTGTATCTATTGTAAATATTCCAATGTTCTGCACATAGATGAATATGTTTTATGTATTTTTAAATAGAAATTCTTATATAATATATATAATATATATATATATATATATATATATATATATATATATATATATATATATATATATATAGTATATATTGATACCTATATATATAATCATCTATGAATATATAGTTATAGATATCTATTGTACCATGATACCATCAGATATATGTAGAAATATGAATTAAAAATACATATGATATATTCTGCTATGTGAAGAACATTGGAATGAGAAATATTAATATTTTCATGTCAGGTTAGCGCAGCTGAGAATATGTAATCAGGTTTGCGTGCAAGTAGGGTGTTAGGGTTTTTTTTTTTTTTTACTTTTTTGAACCCATTGACTTCTATGGGGAAAACATTTCAGTTGTAATTATGGTTTTCTCATATTGCCTGATATCATGTATTGGGTATCACCCTCAAACACAATCTCACCTTTACAATTAGAACCCTCTGCAACCTCATGAGCATCTATAAATTTAGCCGAATGTGAGTTTCACCAATCTCTATTATTCTAATTGCAAGTGGTACTTTAACCTATAAATGCCTGAGTTTTCAGTGTCTCTACCATTAATAAATAAGCGTCATTATTGCAAAATGAGCCTGATGACTAATTTTATGCTAAGTAATTTTTTTGGTCATTAAGTTTTTAACATTTATAAGATAAAGATTTTCAAGATAAAAGGGGTTTATTGCATCTGTTTGTGTGCGTCGGGTGTAGCGCTCATATTACAAGTTGAAATTAAATGCTATCGCTTGAGCACTATTGAAATTAACGCTCATCAGGATAATACTTCCTCACAGCTCTGGTAAACTTTTTCACAAAACAAAAAAGTGTCACAAAACACATTAAAAATACATTACAAAGTACAGTTACACTTATAATAGTATCTTATAAAAATTATAAAAAACAATATTGCACAAGAAAGTTATAATGGCTTCAAGATATTGGGTCTTCACATAGAAGGATATGTTCTATATATTTTTAAATAGATAATCCTATATACATATATATCTATACATATATATAATTATATATATATATATGTATATATATTTATGCAAACAAACATCAGATATATGTATAAATATATATTTATGCAAACAAACATCAGATATATGTATAAATATATATTTATGCAAACAAACATCAGATATATGTATAAATATATATTTATAAAAACAAACATCAGATATATGTATAAATATATATTTATGCAAACAAACATCAGATATATGTATAAATATATATTTATAAAAACAAACATCAGATATATGTATAAATATATATTTATAAAAACAAACATCAGATATATGTATAAATATATATTTATAAAAACAAACATCAGATCTATGTATAAATATATATTTATAAAAACAAACATCAGATATATGTATAAATATATATTTATAAAAACAAACATCAGATATATGTATAAATATATATTTATGCAAACAAACATCAGATATATGTAGAAATATATATTTATAAAAACAAACATCAGATATATGTAGAAATATATATTTATGCAAACAAACATCAGATATATGTAGAAATATATATTTATGCAAACAAACATCAGATATATGTAGAAATATATATTTATAAAAACAAACATCAGATATATGTAGAAATATATATTTATGCAAACAAACATCAGATATATGTAGAAATATATATTTATAACAACAAACATCAGATATATGTAGAAATATATATTTATGCAAACAAACATCAGATATATGTAGAAATATGTATTTATATAAACAAACATCAGATATATGTAGAAATATGTATTTATAAAACCAAACATCAGATATATGTAGAAATATATATTTATAAAAACAAACATCAGATATATGTAGAAATATATATTTATGCAAACAAACATCAGATATATGTAGAAATATGTATTTATAAAAACAAACATCAGATATATGTAGAAATATATATTTATAAAACCAAACATCAGATATATGTAGAAATATATATTTATGCAAACAAACATCAGATATATGTAGAAATATATATTTATAAAAACAAACATCAGATATATGTAGAAATATATATTTATGCAAACAAACATCAGATATATGTAGAAATATATATTTATGCAAACAAACATCAGATATATGTAGAAATATATATTTATGCAAACAAACATCAGATATATGTAGAAATATATATTTATGCAAACAAACATCAGATATATGTAGAAATATATATTTATAAAAACAAACATCAGATATATGTAGAAATATATATTTATGCAAACAAACATCAGATATATGTAGAAATATGTATTTATAAAAACAAACATCAGATATATGTAGAAATATGTATTTATAAAAACAAACATCAGATATATGTAGAAATATATATTTATAAAAACAAACATCAGATATATGTAGAAATATATATTTATAAAAACAAACATCAGATATATGTAGAAATATATATTTATAAAAACAAACATCAGATATATGTAGAAATATGTATTTATAAAAACAAACATCAGATATATGTAGAAATATATATTTATAAAAACAAACATCAGATATATGTAGAAATATATATTTATGCAAACAAACATCAGATATATGTAGAAATATGTATTTATAAAAACAAACATCAGATATATGTAGAAATATATATTTATAAAAACAAACATCAGATATATGTAGAAATATATATTTATAAAAACAAACATCAGATATATGTAGAAATATGTATTTATAAAAACAAACATCAGATATATATATAAATATGTATTTATAAAAACAAACATCAGATATATGTATAAATATGTATTTATAAAAACAAACATCAGATATATGTATAAATATGAATTTATAAAAACAAAGATCAGATATATGTAGAAATATGTATTTATAAAAACAAACATCAGGTATATGTAGAAATATGTATTTATAAAAACAAACATCAGATATATGTAGAAATATGTATTTATAAAAACAAACATCAGATATATGTAGAAATATGTATTTATAAAAACAAACATCAGATATATGTATAAATATATATTTATAAAAACAAACATCAGATATATGTAGAAATATGTATTTATGAATATAAATAACACATTTTGCTATGTGAAGAACATTGGAATGTGAAATGTTCATATTTTCATGTAGGGTTAGCGCACTTTAAAATATGCGATTGGGTTTGCGCACGAGTGGGGTTTTAGTTTTTTCCCCACTTTTTTTGCTCCATTGACTTCTAAGGAAGAATACGTTAATGCATGGGTGATATTCAAAGTTTGTTTTTTTGTGCACAACGGGTTAGCAGGTGAACAAAAATGTTTTCATTTCAACTTGTAATACGAGTGCTACCTGACCCGCACAAAAAACGTACTTCTAGCGCAGTTAGCGTGCGAGCAGGAGCGTTAAGCCCACAGTATGCTTTTGGTGATAAGATGCTTTTTTGCTAGTGCAAAAACAAGCCTTACTTATTCTGTGCAGAATTTATCATTTCAGAGAAACCAAGCATAAGGCCACACAACCTCTGTTTGGTATGAAACATAATCATTTTGCACTTGTTCACTGCAGTTTGTTTAAAAATAAATAAATAAAACAAAGACAACATATATTAAAAATTTAAAAAAATTAAAAGAAAAATATATTAATTTATAATCATCATTGCTTTTCATCTACTACAGCAAGTACTGATGATTCTATGAGGCCCATTTATCAAGCTCCTTACGGAGCTTGTGGGCCTGTGTTTCTGGCGAGTCTTCAGACTCACCAGAAAAACAAGTTAAAGACTGCTGCTCCATAACCCTGTCTGCCTGCTCTGATGAGGCGGACAGCGATCGCCGCAATTCAACACGATCAAGTACGACCAGGTTGATTGACACCCCCCTGCTGGTGGCCCATTGGCCGCGAGTCTGCAGGGGGCGACATTGCACCAGCAGCTCTTTGTGAGCTGCTGGTGCACTGCTGAATACGGAGAGCGTATTGCTCTCCGCATTCAGCGATGTCTGTCGGACCTGATCCGCACTGTCGGATCAGGTCTGACAGACATTTGAAAATTCGGCCTCTATATATTAACTACATACTATATTTATTTCTGAAGAACATTATATTATTAATATTCAAAGTATTTATCAAAACCTAGAACAGATTTGCTAGATTACAAGTGGAGCGCAAAATATTGCTTTTGCGAAAGTGATATTTGCGCTCCACTTAGTAATACATCGCATGCAAATGTGCTCTGGTATTACTTTTTATATCCACTGTATATATATATATATATATATATATATATCTATACATATATATATATACATACAGACACAGTATCTCACAAAAGTGAGTACACCCTTTACATTTTTGTAAATAATTTATTATATCTTTTCATGTGACAACACTGAAGAAATTACACTTTGCTACAATGTAAAGTAGTGAGTGTACAGACTGTATAACAGTGTAAATTTGCTGCCCCCTCAAAATAACTCAACACATAGCCATTCATGTCTAAACCGTTGGCCACAAAAGTGAGTAAACCCCTAAGTGGAAAATGTCCAAACTGGGCCCAATTAGCCATTTTCCCTCCAGGGTGTCATGTGACTCGTTAGTGTTACAAGGTCTCAGGTGTGAACGGGGAGCAGGTGTGTTAAATTTGGTGTTATCGCTCTCACACTCTCTCATACTTGTCACTGGAAGTTCAACATGGCACCTCATCGCAAAGAACTCTATGAGGATCTAAAAAAAATAATTGTTGCTCTACATAAAGCTAACCAAGGCTATAAGAAGATTGTGAAGACCCTGAAACTGAGCTGCAGCATGGTGGGCAAGACCAACCAGCGGTTTCACAGGACAGGTTCCACTCAGAACAAGCCTCGCCATAGTTGACCAAAGAAGTTGAGTGCACATGTTCAGCGTCATATCCAGAAGCTGTCTTTGGGAAATAGACGTATGAGTGTTGCCAGCATTGCTGCAGAAGTTGAAGGGGTGGGGGGGATCATCCAGTCAGTGCTCAGACCATACGCCGCACACTGCATCAAATTGGTCTGCATGGCTGTTGTCCCAGAAGGAAGCCTCTTCTAAAGATGATGCACAAGAAAGCCTGCAAACAGTTTGTTGAAGACAAGCAGACTAAGGACATGGATTACTTCAACCATGTCCTGTGGTCTGATGAGACCAAGATAAACTTATTTGGTTCAGATGGTGTCAAGCGTGTGTGGCGGCAACCAGGTGAGGAGTACAAAGACAAGTGTGTCTTGCCTACAGTCAAGCATGGTGGTGGGAGTGTCATGGTCTGGGCCTGCATGAGTGCTCCCGGCACTGGGGAGCTACAGTTTATTGAGGGAACCATGAATGCCATCATGTACGGTGACATACTGAAGCAGAGCATGATCACCTTCCGTTCAGAGACTGGTCCGCAAGGCAGTATTTAAACATGATAAAGACCCCAAACACACCTCCAAGATGATCACTGCCTTGCTAAAGAAGCTGAGGGTAAAGGTGAGGGACTGGCCAAGCATGTCTCTAGACCTAAACCATATTGAGCATCTGTGGGCCATCCTCAAACGGAAGGTGGGAAGGTCTCTAACATCCAAAAGCTCTGTGATGTCGTCATGGAGGAGTGGAAGAGGACTCCAGTGGCAACCTGAGAAGCTTGCGTGAACTCCATGCCCAAGAGTGTTAAGGCAGTGCTGGAAAATAATGGTGACCACACAAAATATTGACACTTTGCACCCAATTTGGACATTTCCACTTAGGGGTGTACTCACTTTTGTTGCCAACAGTTTAGACATTAATGGCTGTGTGTTGAGTTATTTTGAGGGGACAGCAAATTTACACTGGTATACAGACTGTACACTCACTACTTTACATTGTAGCAAAGTGTCATTTCCTCAGTGTTGTCACATGAAAATATATAATAAAATATTTACAAAATGTGAGGGGCGTACTCACGTTTGTTAGATACTGTGTGTATATATATATATATATATATACACATTATATATCTGTCTATATATGTGTACATATGTATGTCTGTGTTTAAATGTGGATATTTGTCTGTAAATACATATATAGACATATACATATATATATACACACAAACACACACACACATATATATAAATAAATATAAATAAATGGCTTTAACATAGGGATACATACATATACATACAAATCTTTGAGCCCTTATAACTTGTGTGGAATTTTTTTTTAAATTTTTTATTAAATCGCTTTATGTGTGAAACTATTCTTTGTAATGTATTTTTGATGTGTTTTGTGAAGCTTTTTTGTTTCGCAAAACAGTTAACCAGAGTTCTGAGGACATGGTAATCCTTTTAGCGTAAATTCCAAGATCGCGTTTACACTTAACTCGTAATATGAGTGCAATCTCAAATGCATTCAAATGATCCCAAAAACCCGATATCACTTGCGTGAAAATGTTTGCGCCTCACTTGTAATCTGGCCCATTATGAGTTAAAAGTAAACTGTTTTCGCTCTTGTGGTAATCCGACTAGCGTAAAAATCCAAAATTAGAATATAGTGTTAACGTATTTCCCCATAGAAGTCAATAAAGAAAAAAAGTGAGAAAAAACCCACTCTTGTGTGCAATGGATATTTCACATTCCAATGTTCTTCACATACAAGAATATGTTTTATAATATGTTTTATCTGCATTTCTGTCAGATAATGCACCACTTCGCCCAAAAAATTGTTGCAATTACAAATGTTTAGGCAATCTAATGTTTATTTCTTTTGTTTGTATTGGTATGACACAAAAAACTGGAGGAAAAAAACAAACAAATCTGACACATTCCATGAAAAACTCCATAAATGGACTGGACAAAATTATTTGCACCCTCAATTTAATATTTGGTAGCACACCCCTTGGAAAAAATAACTGAAATAATTTGCTTCCTGTAATTATCAGTGAGTTTCTTGCACCTCTCTACTGGAAATTTGGACCACTCGTCTTTTGCCAACTGCTCCAGGTCTCTCGGATTGGAAGTGTTACTTTTCTCAACTGCTATTTTGATATCTCTCCACAGGTGCTCTATGGGATTGAAATCTAGATTCATTGCTGGCCAGTTCAGTACTCTTCAGCTCTTTGTGTGTGATTTGGGTCATTGTCCTGCTTTAAGACCCATGACCTCTGACGGAGACCCAACATTCTGACACTGGGCCCTACATTGCACCACATAATTCTTTGGTAGTCTTCAGATTTCATAATGCCATGCACACAGTCAAGACATCCAGTGCCTGAAGCAGCATAGCAACCCCAAAACATCAGTGAACTTCCACCAAGTTTGACTGTATTACTGTAGTCTTTTCTTTAAAAGTCTCATTTCTTTTTCTGAAAATGATGGGTTTTACCAAAAAGCCGTAATTTTGTTTCGTCTGTCCACAGCAAATTCTCCCAAAATAATTTTGGCAAACTCCAATCTGGCTTTTTTATGTTTCTGTGTCAGCACTGGGGTCTCCTACCATATCTTCTCTTTTCATTCAGATGGTGACGTATAGTGCAAGCTGACACATTTGTACCCTGTGCCTGAAGGCCAGCTTGAATTTGTCTGGAAGTTGATCAAGGTACTTTATGCACCATTTGAACATCCTTTGTTGCAATCTTTGATAGATTTTTGTCTTTCGTCCACGTCCAGGGAGATTAGCTACAGCGTCATTGGCTGTAAACGTCTTGACAATGTTGAGCACAGTGGACACAGAATTGCTAAGATCTCTGGAGATGGACTTGTAACCTTGAGATTGCTTATGGTTTTCCACAATTTTTGTTCTGAAATCCTCAGACAATTCTTTGCTGCTCTTTCTCTTCTCCATGCTCAGTGTGGCACACAGAGACACACAACAGAAAGGTTTGGTCAATTTTTCACCATTTTAACTGGTTGCGAGTGTGAATTTTTTTTATTGTCGGCACCTGTTAATTGATACAGGTGAGTTTAATTACAAATTACAGGAAAATCACAAACTTGGAATACAATTATTTCTTACAATTTTGAGAAGGTGCCAATAATTTTGTCCAGTCCATTTTTGGAGTTTTGCGTTAAATGTGTCACATTTGGCTTTTTTTTACTCCACTTTTTTTCTGTCATACCAATACAATCAAAAGAAATAAACATGAGAATACCTAAACATTTGTAATAGCAACAATTTTCTGGGCAATATGGTGCATTATCTGACAGAAATGCAGGTGTGCCAATATTGTTGGCCATGACATTGGAATGTGAAATATTTACAGTAAATACATAGTTAAACCCTTTACTAAGTATGAATATTGCATAAATATGCTTTTACATGTTTTCATCTACTTAAAAGCAAAGAGTTCCAATGCAATAGACTATATATATGTCTACATATGTATACATATGTATTTATGTTTTTATATGTATCTTTGTCTGTTAATACTTATATACAGGTAAACATAAATACATATGTACATATATATATATATATATATATATACATACATACACATATACATCTTTAGACATGTATATGTATGTATCTCTATTTTAAAGCCCTTTGCCTGCCTTTTTTTCTAACACATGAGACCTCCTATCTTTGAGCCTTTATAACTTTTGTGTATAAGATTATTATTGAAAACATTTTATTAGATGTTATTATGAGGGTTTTTTTGAGAGTATTACTAATGTATTATTGATGTGTTTTGTGCAACTTTTATGTTTAGAAAAACAGTTAAAGGATTACTTTCTGTTATAATTTTTAAGCTAAACAACTAACATATTAAAGTTAATAAACATTAATTAAAACCTACTGACCTATATTTTCTCCAAAACGAAGTTTCATAACGTTCTAAAAGTTATATCTTTTATTCGCCGATGATGTCACGTTATCCTGCCCACTATTTTCAGCACTGCATGTTCAAAATACTTAAACCAATAACTTTGTGTTTAAAGCGCCATTTTGAAACCTAGGTATTGTAAACGGATTGGTACAGAGCAAAGGATACCCACGGAGTGGGTTTGGAAAACAATTAAATTTGCAGACAAGATTTCTGATATACGGTAGGGATAGGTTAATGAAATGCTATTGATAAAAAGCGTATTTGGGGTAGTTAATTAGTAACAGGCATAGAAAATATTTACTTACAGTGGCCCTTTAACCAGAGCTCTGAAGTCGCAATAATTATTCTAGCATAAATTGTGATTGCGTTCGTGCGATCGTGTTTACTTTCAACTCGTAAAATGAGCGATAAGCCTGATTAACGCAAACCCTCATGATAAACCCGCTCCACTCGTAATCTAGCCCTATTAATTGGCAAATGAAAGGTTTATTTTATCCATTATGTAATTTAGGAGTGTTGGTTTAATTGATCAATATGAGAAATAGCTTAGGCATCCTTGAAAAATCAGCCACTTCACCTGGAAAGCTATTCTAAGTATTTATTACCTAGTCAGTGAAATAGAACTTTCACAAATTACTTTTTAATCTATTATGACCTAATTTGTTATCTTGTTTCTCTACTCACTGCTCAACTCCAAGTATTTCCTATAAGCAGTTTTTATTTAAACCAGTATCAATATAAAAAATATTTATTTAAAAGGACAGTGTACACTGTACTGTATTTTTTCATTTCCAATGACTTGTTATACCAGCTGCTGAGTATAAAATGTATGGGAAATGTCTTATTTAGGTTTATTTTTTGTATCTGAAACAGCAGTTTTTTCTCTCTTTGAAATTCCAATCTATCTCTTTATTGTATGACTTTATGTACAGACATGCTTCTTTATATCATCTCTGCCAGTATACCAAAGCCTAATATTTAGAGGAAACCATTAAAAAATATCATGTTATTGTTTCTCTCTCCTAGCTCCCACTGGGAGTGTAATTTCTTCTGCGGGCTATTTTTACACAGCTTGTCTTTAGTCTATACTTAAGAATATAAACTTTCAGTATAGGTAGATATACCACAGGCAAAATTAGATATTTCAAATGCCAAAGGTAAAGGTAAAAAATACACTCCATCAGGTAAAATGAATCATTAGGAACAAATTAAAGGAGAGAAAAGTTTAAGGTGCTCTGTCCCTTTAAATGATGTTTAACTTTGTTATATTCTTCTGTAAGTGGTGCTTCTTACATTTTTATTTTATCAGGGTGCTAATAACATCTCTGAAAACTACATTATACTTACCTGTATCTAGAAGGTATTAGAAGTTCTGTATTGCAGCAGCCCCTCAGTGAGCTCAGCATATCTCTAGATAGATAAAGGAGAAGCTGCTAAAGTCAGGGCTGTTGTACCATTGTCTGTGTCATATCTCATTACACCTAGTCCCTTATATCTTGTGCTGGGAGGCTCGATACAGAGTCTGGTCAACAAGGGGGTGGAGTTTGGTGATATCAGAAGAGGAGCCAATGGTCTGAAAATCAGAAGTGTTGGGTGACCCAGAGGTGTAACTGAGCACTCCAGAAACAAGGATGGGGCGGTCCAGGGGGTGGAGTTGGTTGGTCATGTATTGTGCATGGCTATGTATGTTTGAGGACCGGTTGGGCATAGTCCCATATAGAAATAAAACATTAATAAGGTTGGAAGTGCTGCAAGAGAAATGGTAACAGCCACTGTCAATCCTAGAACATGTGGGATTATAACAAGAAGACATAGGGCCCTCTGTATTAAACTTGAGAAGCTGTCTGTACTTCTTAACTGCTTATGGGCAGTGGATCTGTTCATCCGCTGGCCTTTATGCATCATTAAAAACTCAGTTGAGTGTGTAATGTCTGCCCCTTCACTTGTGCGACCAATGGCGCGAGAGAAGGGCCTGTCAATCACTGAGAGCAAGCAAGCTCTCAGTGATTTCTGTTTGCCACCTCATAGGTGGTGAAGAGTGTAAGAAGCAGCAAGCTAATGACCATGGTTACTTACATTGTGGGATACAGGCTTGCATGTGCGAACCTGCCAGTCAAAGGCTCTGGAGCAGCTTCATACATGGAGCCCATAGTAATATAAACCATAACAGATTAGAGGATGCACAAGATCCTCTTTATTTAACCCCTTAGTGACCAGAGCACTTTTCCATTTTCTGTCCGTTTGGGACCAAGGCTATTTTTACATTTTTGTGGTGTTTGTGTTTAGCTGTAATTTTCTTCTTACTCATTTACTGTACCCACACATATTATATACCGTTTTTCTCGCCATTAAATGGACTTTCTAAAGATACCATTATTTTCATCATATCTTATAATTTACTATAAAAAAAATGATAAAATATGAGGAAAAATGGAAAAAAAAACACACTTTTTCTAACTTTGACCCCCAAAATCTGTTACATATCTAAAACCACCAAAAAACACCCATGCTAAATAGTTTCTAAATTTTGTCCTGAGTTTAGAAATACCCAATGTTTACATGTTCTTTGCTTTTTTTGCAAGTTATAGGGCCATAAATACAAGTTGCACTTTGCTATTTCCAAACCATTTTTTTCCAAAATTAGCGCTAGTTACATTAGAACACTGATATCTTTCAGGAATACCTGAATATCCCTTGACATTTATATATTTTTTTTTAGTAGACATCGCAAAGTATTGATCTAGGCCAATTTTGGTATATTTCATACCACCATTTCACCGCCAAATGCGATCAAATACAAAAAATTGTTCACTTTTTCACAAATTTTTTCACAAACTTTAGGTTTCTCACTGAAATTATTTACAAACAACTTGTGCAATTATGGCATAAATGGTTGTAAATTCTTCTCTGGGATCCCCTTTGTTCAGAAATAGCACACATATATGGCTTTGGCGTTGCTTTTTGGTAATTAGAAGGCCGCTAAATGCCACTGCGCACCACAAGTGTATCATGCCCAGCAGTTAAGGGGTTAATTAGGGAGCTTTTAGGGAGCTTGTAGGGTTAATTTTAGCTTTAGTGTAGTGTAGTAGACAACCCCAAGTATTGATCTAGGCACATTTTGGTATATTTCATGCCACCATTTCACCGCCAAATGCGATCAAATTAAAAAAAACGTAAAATTTTTCACAATTTTAGGTTTCTCACTGAAATCATTTACAAACAGCTTGTGCAATTATGGCACAAATGGTTGTAAATGCTTGTCTGGGATCCCCTTTGTTCAGAAATAGCAGACATATATGACTTTGGCGTTGCTTTCTGGTAATTAGAAGGCCACTAAATCCTGTTGCGCCTCACACGTGTATTATGGCTAGCAGTGAAAGGGTTAATTAGGGAGTTTGTAGTGAGCTTGCAGGGTTAATTTTAGCTTTAGTGTAGAGATCAGCCTCCCATCTGACACATCCCACCCCCTGATCCCTCCCAAACAGCTCCCTTCCCTCCCCCACCCCACAATTGTCCCCGCCATCTTAAGTACTGGCAGAAAGTCTGCCAGTACTAAAATAAAAGGGTTTTAAAAAAAAAATGAATTTTTTTTTAGCATATTTACATATGCT